>NC_134862.1:92662778-92865278 GCF_049852395.1 Peromyscus maniculatus bairdii
GAAATTACAGAAGTGACAGCGCATGTACCCACAAGACAGAGAAACATCAATAGGCATAGCTGACTAAATACTAAAATGAGTTGTCTGCAGATTACCTGTGGTTCCTGTAGCAGGAATCTTAAAAGTTCTTATTAATAAAATCAAACCTGAGGCCAGTTATTGGGGTGAATGCTGGTAGATCAGAAACAGAACAAGCCACAGCTGCCTCACCTTGCCAGATCCTCAGCTGGTCTTGTCTCCTCAGACTGGAGGCCTCTGAGTCCTCATCCAGATTGAATCCCAGCTGAACTGTGCTGCTTCAAAGCCTGAAAGCTTAACCAGCCAAATGCTTAACCAGCCACATGCTTAACCAGCCAAATGCTTCTAGTTTCTGGTCCTTATGCCTTATATACCTTTCTGCTTTCTACCATCACTCCCTAGGATTAAAGACTTGCTTCCTGGGATTAAAGGCGTGAGTCACCATGCCTGGCTATTTCCAATGTGGCCTTGAACTCACAGAGATCCCAGATGGATTTCTGCCTCTGGAATGCTAGGATTAAAGGCGTGTGCTATCACTCCCTAACTAGTTGATTTTCTGTTCTCTGACTCCAGATAAGTTTATTAAGGTACACAATATTTTGGGGAACACAATACCATCACAGGTTCCCAACCAGGACTGTATATAAATACCACCTCTAAAACTTGGTGAACCCACGTTTGGCAGTAGTTCATCCATAGGATTCTCCTCTGTCTGTCAAACACACAAAACAGATATGTAAGGTAATGTATGTTAGCTTCATTATCCATTTTCCTTTTTGTTTTTAAAATTATTTGTACCTGTTTGTGGATGTGTACAAATAAGTACAGGTACTACAGAGAACACAAGCATCTGCCCCCTGCCCTTCAAGAGCTGGAGTTATTGGTGGTTGGGAGTTATCTGACATGGGCGTTGGGAATCAAACTTGTGTCTCCTGCAAGAGTAGTAGATACTTTTAACCTCTGAGCCATCTCTTCAGCTCTGTGTGCATACATATTTAAAACGTCATGTTATCAACTACAAATCAATACAACTGTCACTTCTTCTTTTAATGTATGAACATCCACTAAATTTTCCAAAGTTGGAGAATGAGGTTGGAAATCAAATCGGTGCATATTTGCTGAGCAGTAGCCACATTCAGAGAAAGGGGCAAAGGCTTGGCTGTAAAGCAAGGTGGTGACTCAATTGTGAGTAGTGCTGCTTTGTGTCCTATTGGTACAAAGAACAGGCTGGTGACCAAGGAAGGGCACAGAGGGCGAGTCAGAGCTGGCCACCTGCTCAGGAAGTAGCAAGTAGCATCCACAGAACAGCTGTGCCTGGCTGCACATATTGGCCATACAGAAAGACTGATACTCACAAAGAAACGGAAGTGTTCTCAAGCCAAGATTCCATCGTCAACACTATTTCAAAAGGGTGCTCGGGTTTGGGGGCCTCATGTCCATGGAACCATTGTTAATCCTGGAATCTTTACCTTAAGGGCTAAGAGCTTGTGTCCTTGGATCTCCTAGATTCAAAGATTATCAGCTTCCTCTTCCTTGGTGGTAGTCTTTTGATTTCCTGCTTCCTTTTGAGGGATTTATAAAGAAGATGACTGGAAGCTGGGACCAGGGGTCACCAGAGGTATAGGACATTTAAAAACATAAGTCAAAAATGTTAAATGAAACTTGTTCCAAGTTGGGGGTCAGGGGTGTCTGTTTTCTACCAGCTAGTGTGTCCAACAAGATCATAATAAAGGTCATTGTTGGTGCTGCCCAAGACGGTCAGGTGAGAGGATGGTGACAGCATGCAGCAAATTTAGTAAGCTCGCTTCTGACACGTGGCCTCTTTCATTCTACAGGATGCTTTTAGCAGCGGGCATGGGGGCAGATCAGAAGATGATGGGAAAAGAGTCCACCAAGCAACTTCAGAGGGGCTGACGGTTTTGCTTATTTCTTCCATCAAAAAAGTTGTGTGTTGTTCTACCCAACTGAAGGCAAAGAGGGCAAGAAACAACAACAAACAGAGTTAAAAGCCAAAACAGTTTTAGTAAGAAGGTGAGACCCCAGGTCCCCAACATGGTGAGAAACATGTGTGTGTGTGCGCGTGCATGCATGTGTATGTGCATGTGCACACACATGCATGCGTGCATGCTTCTGTCTGTCTGTCTGTCTACCATCATTAGAGTGGAAAATAACAAGGGCTGCAGGCTTGCCCAGAGGAATGGCAAATAAAAGGAACAGCCGATTCCCAGGAAAGCAAGATGATTCCAGTTTAACTCGCCCAACAGAACTTCCTAGAATGAAATCAGAAGCTCCAGCTGCATCTTGGAGGGTACATGAGGCTGTGCCCTTTGCAATGACACCAGCCGCTGCTTCTTGGTGCCCCGCCAGGGTGACTGTCCACAGGTTTTGATGAGCCCATCACAGGTGTTTGTTTGGGCCAAACATTGATTTAAATTAAGATGATTGTCTGGGTACCCAGGTCAGACTGGATGCTCCCCAGTCCCTCACCATAAGTGTGTTCTAAAGAGGCTTCAGCTCACCCAGTGCTCACCTTCTTTAGATCCTCCATATTTAGAGAAGAGCTGATAATTTCACCACCACCACCTGCCCCGTGACTTCAGGGCTCAGCGCCTAAACCAGCATGGCTTTAAGATACAGAATTCAGAAACCAGTCCAACATCCCCTCCCGTGTCCTCCCAGCAGAGCACCTCAGTATCAAGTCACTCTCTGGGCTGGGCTGCTGACCAGAGTAATCCCACATCACCTCTCCCCTTTACTAGTCCTAGAGCTCTCTGGGGGCCCCCCTGCTCAGCTGACCTACAGGTCTCTGGTCTAGTAACAGACCGCTGAAATGCCGAACTCCTATTCTTAACCTTTTCCCGGGTAACCAGCATGTTGATTTTCTCATTTTTGTGTTTATCCTTACCTTGCTCCTGTGTGTACCTGTCTCCTTCTCGGAGGTAGTGTCAGGAGAAGATCTCAGCGCTGGGCCTGGAATCCTGTGGACAAACCCACAGGGGCTGGCTGCCTGCCCTGACTTCTAAGAACTGCTTACCTCCAATTCCCATGGACCCTGCTCATCTTCTGGCATGGCTTCTGCTGGGAGAGCTTGGTGCCAAGCGTTCATGCGAAGGAGCGTGTGAAGGCTCAGCTTCTCACTCTTGTGCTTTCCCTAATAGCTGGCCCCACCTTGGCAGGACACATTCATTGCCAAACCAGTCTCTTTCCTGCACATTGTACTCCTGACAACAAGCTTCTGCAGCCCCTGAGAAGCCCTGGCTCCAGGGGAACCGGCATGGGAAGGTGGTGGTTCAAGAGCTGCCCCGAGTTAGGGCTGAGGAGACCTGGAGACAAGAGCTGCACACACCTTGCTTGTGGATTTTGTGCGATAACACATACTTATTTCCAACTGCATCAGTTATCGGTTCTGCTCGATTTCCCGTGGGAGGTAGGCTAGAGAATTCAGACAGTCAAGTCTTACCCACAAGGATGACTTAACTACCTCACTCCAGGTCAAGAAGCTAGAGGAAGCCAGGTCGTTCTCTTCTGGGATGGATGGCCTCAGCAGTGGGTTGGACCACAGGGATGTGCACATGGAACCCATTTTGCTAAAATACAGGCTGGTTTCAGAGAATCAAGGAGATGGAAGAGCATGCATGGGTAGGGAGTGACCTTGAGTTTACCCCTGACCAATAGATATGACTGTGGTTGTCAAGCCCTTCGTCAGTGGCCCAATCATGGAAGTCATTGCACAGGATGGGAAAGATTTGCAATGAAATGCGGCCCGAGAATCCCCACCAGAGCCTGCTCCCACAGTGATGGAGTTATTGGTCTAAACATTCTCCTCTATGAGCTAGGGAAATGATTTAGCTGGGGCAAAGGCCACAGCAACAATAGAAACAGTCTCATCTCCTGTGCTATGAACTAATGGCCTTTTGTCCTCCCCACAAATCATATTTAGCAAAATGTAGCAAAAAAAAAAAAATCCCATGAGAGAGGCTGCATTGTCCCTCCTGTCCTCTACCTGCACAGATGAGTGTTGTCACATGACTCGCCAGACACCGGGAAGTCAGGGGACTCCTGACAACGACTGACTCAGAGCTGAGTGCCATGGTGACGCACAGGCAGAGAAGAACAAGCTCTGTACACACCTGGCAAGCTAAAGGTTTGCTGTTCTCAGGTCTGTCTGTGTGTGCACTTTCTCCAGCATTTAGGTACAACCTCCCGCTTCATCATACGGCCACACCGATGCTGAGACCTGCCAGTGTTTGTGGGGACAAGATACTCTTGCTGTAAGGTCACGGCTGCATCTAGGAGTAAACGGTGAGCTCCAGAAAAGCCAAGATGGGTGTGGTGGCGCAAGACTTTAGTCCCAGCTCTTTGGAGGCAGAGGCAAGCAGATAGATCTCTGTAAGTTCAAGGCCAGCCTGGTCCACATATTGAGTTTCAGGCCAGCGAGGGCTACATAGAGAGATACTGTCTCATAAAACTGAAAAAGAAGAAGAAGAAAGAAAGAAAGAAACTTGAAGGTGATGGTCATACTGCTTTGAGGCCACCCTCAAATGCACTGGACATAATCAGCATCAGCAAAGGGCAAGTTTTTGCTTTAGCCTCTTGGAAAAAAAAAAAAAAAAAAAAAAAAAAAAAAAAAAAAAACAACCTACGTTTCTGCGTCCCCAAGGCAGGAATACAGCAAGCAGGGCACATAGTGTCAGAGACTATTCAGAGTCATTGTTTGGATCCTTGGTAAAACAGTGTGCATAGTAAGAGTAGACTGAAGGTCAGACTTCACTTTACTCTCCCAGTGAGCAACCATGCACAACCATCAAGAGCTTTCCTGAAATTTCATGTGTGTGTGTGTGTGTGTGTGTGTGTGTGTGTGTGTACACATGCGTACACTTATGGAAGCCAGATGTTGACTTCTGGTTTCATTCGTCAAGCAGGCACCACCTACCTTGTTTTTGAGATGAGGTCCCTCAATGGACTGGGATTCACCAATTTGGCTAGGCTGGCCAATAAGACCCACGGATCTACCTATCTCTCTGCCCTAGGTCTGTACATGTGAACCACTTCACTGGACTTTACCTGGGTTCTGGGGATTTAATTCAGATTCTTACTTGTCAGGGCAAGTGTTTTTCTGACTGTGCTCACCCCAGTCCTTGCATGAAACTTCTCAATCTTGAACGGGAAAACCCAGAGACCAGCGAGTCCGCTGTGGGTACGTGCCATGGAGGGTTTCTTCCTTCAGTTTAATCCTCAAAATGTGCCACTGTGTCCCAGTGCCTTTGATTTTCCAGAGGTTTTCAAGCTGTGCTCCCAAGACTAGCAACATAAGTTCTGCCTCTGAGCTTCCAGCAGCGCCTGTCTCAGGCCCACCCAGATCCCAAGAACTAGAAACAACAGGTGCCCGCCTCAACCATCTGTGCAAACAAGTGCTCTAGGAAGATTCAAACCCTGGATCCATTTGAAAACCATTTTTTCTAGGGCATCTGATCCTCTCCAGTAACTCCTATGACTGATAATCTGGGCCAGAGGCCAAACCATGATCCAATTCAGTTCAATGTTTCATCGTTACACAATTCTTAACTGACTTTTGGATCCCACTCTGGTTACTGGGATTCCTGGTGATAACCAAGTACCCTGGAAATGGACGTGTCCTGAGTCCCTGCCCGGACACTCTGTCATCTTTGTGCACTCCAGCTTCTGTGAAGTGATGTGGTGTCCTTGGCATGGCTTCCTTTGCCGAGCTGCTCCCCACGGCCATCGCAATAACAAGATCCACTGAGACAGCAAATGCTTTGTTAGCGCGCCATTCATTGATGTTGAAATGGTGTCGAAGGCCGTCATCACCTTCTCCTGAAAGGTCCCTTTGTCCCCGATGTGTCACCCAGAGCTCACCTATTTATACCCTGTGAGCTCAGTTCCATTAGCCGGGTGCATTGTCATCCGAGTGAGGGTAGATGAATGAAGGGGCTGTTCTCTTTCGCCTTCCTCTTCCATGAGTTAGCTGCTGAGTCTTCCACGCTAGAGATCGCCAAGAACTTGCCTATGTTACAAAGCAAGAGATGTCAGTAAGGTCCAGCAGAGTGTGGTACACTTCCTGATGCTGTGGTTTGTGTCTATTACCTCCCTCACACCACACCGAGACAGGGGAGATGGGCAGGAAAAGCAATGGGGACACATGAGAGAAAGCCCGAGAAAGGAAGTTTGCCTAGCCTGCCCTGTTGAGTCAGAGATCTTCAGGCGTCACCGATAAAACCCAAATTGCCTACATGATGATGCATGTTTTCAAGAGACATCTTGTCAAGGACAGCAAATAAATTTGTGCTTATTTAAGTCCAAATAGTGTCACCTTGAGTTTCCTGCATTCGTTTCTCTTCCCTGAATCTAAAGAATGCCCCTCGGTCCATCTTACAGCTCTGCTTGCTGAACTTTTAACAAGGATATAGTTGTAAATTATATCCTTGTATTAGTTACTTTTTCATTGTCTTGATGAAACACCATGCCCCAAAGCAACTTATGGATGAGTTTATTTTGGCTTACAGTTCCAGAGGGAAAGGAGCTGGTCATGGAGAAGAGGCATGGCAGCAGGCAGGCATGGTGGCAGGAACAGGAAGCTGAGAGATCACACAAGCAGAGAGTAAACCGGAAGTGGGCGGGATGATAAGCCGTCAAAGTCTACCCATAGCGGCATATTGCCTCCCACAAGGCACTGTCTATTCAACAGCACCACAGACTGAGCACCAAAGGTTCAAATACCAGAGCGTATGATAGACATCTTGATGCTGCTGAACCATCTCACCACCTCTCCTCTCTGCTTCTGGTGGCTCACCCCAAAACTCATTTGTAAAGATGACAACCTGCTTTGTCTTGGGTACAGGTGTCTGAAGAGAACCCTTTATCAGCTGCCCACCAGTGTGGTATGGAGCTATGTCTCTACCACTGGTGACAGTGTCTTCTGGCTTCTGACTCAGCTTGCCTTAGATTCCCACTTGAAATGAGACACTGTGATTCCAGGCTTTGTGTGACCTTTGAATGGACAATTTCCTGTTGTTTACCTCTGTGTCCCCATCTCAGGCGAAGCCTGACACTCAGGAGTTGTGGGGGTTTGCATGAGAAGTGTCCCTCATAGGCTCGGGTATGTAAACATTGGTCCCCAGTCAGTGACACTATTTAGGAGGTTGTGGAACCTTTAAGAGGTGCAGTCTGGCTGGGGGGAGCACGTCAGTGGGGTGTGGGCTTTGAGAACTTAGAGCCTCACTCCACTGCCAGTTTTACATCTCTGCTTCCTGGGTGCGCAGTTTAAACGTATTCTCTTAGCTTCCTGCTCCGCTGCCTGCTGGCATGCTTCCTCTACCATTTTGGACATCTGGCTTCCTAGAATCATAAACCGAAACAAACTCTTTCTTCTCTAAGTTTCTTTTGGTCACGGTGTTTTAACACAGCAACAGAACAGTAACAAATAGATGAGTTCTCCGACAGCCCACCATGTTTATATCAGAATTCCATGTCAGCAAATATAAACTCATTACTCTTGGTTATATTTCTCCAAGTTCCAAGCTCAACTGATCACTTAGAGAGCCGTTACTGCATAGATTGCTATCCAGAGCTTCTACCTGAAAGATATGGGGTGGGGCCCCCAAATTTACACTTCTTTCAAAAATATTGATTAATTGATGTGTGTGTCTGAGAGAGAGAGAGAGAGAGAGAGAGAGAGAGAGAGAGAGAGAGAGAGAGAGAGAGAGAATGTATGTTGGCGTGTGAGTACCATAGCATGTGTGTGGAGAGCAGAGGACAATGTGTGGTTCCCAAGGACTGAACTCAGTTCTTCAGGCTTGGTGGGAAGTGCAAAGGCTGTGATCTATCTCACCAGCCTGAGAATTGATATTATTTTAATTGACAACTCACAATTGTGTTATATCTGTTGAGTTCAGTGTGATATTTTGATAAATGCATAAAAAGTATAGTGATGAAATCAAATGAGTAAATGTGACCTTTGCCTCACTTCCTTGACATTTTATAAGATGATTGGTACGCTGCCCTTTTTTGGGCAAGTATTCTTTTCAAATTTTGATTATCTTGTGGTAATTGTACAAACTTTGAGGATACAGGGCCGGGTGGTGATTGCGCACGCCTTTAATCCCAGCACTCGGGAGGCAGAGGCAGGCGGATCTCTGTGAGTTCGAGGCCAGCCTGGGCTACAGAGTGAGTTCCAGGAAAGGTGCAAAGCTATACAGGGAAACCCTGTCTCGGGAAAAAAAAAAACAAAAAAAAAAAAAAAAACTTTGAGGATACAGTACATTATCTAACACACATATACAGCATGTACTGATAGAATAAGGGTCATAATATCTCCATATTTTACTATTCTGTTTTTAAAACTGCATTATTTGCGTGTACCAACATAAAATGATGGGCTCCATTTTGATATTCTTATGTACACATGTAGTTACCCTCCATTATCTTCATCATCCTCTGCCTTCTGTGCCTCCTTCTCCTCTCACTGTTCCAGAACAGTGCACTTTTCTACTTTCATGTTTTGTATTTTTAGATTCTACACATGAGCGCTTGTCTTTGAGAGTCTGATGTGGTCTACTTTCTATGATGACCGCCGTTGGCATCCTGCAATTGCCCGCTTTACTCTTCATTATAGAGCTCCGTCTTGAACACTTCCTTCTTCTTTGCTCATTCATCAGTTCTCGGGCACGTGGGCAGGTTCCACAGCTTGACGGTTGCCCATAGCGTTGCAGTGAATACAGTCTGCAGGCGTTTGTACTGCGCGCCAACTTGGTTCCCTCCTAGTAAACATAGCCAGGAATGGGATAGCTGAACCATGTGACATTTTCATTTCTAGTTTTGGAGCAATCTCCATACTGATTTCTACAGTGGATGAACATAAATTGCATCCTCACCAGCAGGATTAAAAGTACACCTTTCCCATGTGTCCTCACTGGCGTTGTTGGTTTCTGTTTTCTTGATGACAGCCACTCAGAGGGTAAAATAGAATTCAGTGTAGTTTTGATATGCAGTTCCCTGAAGATTACAGATGTTCAGTGTGTGTGTGTGTGTGCGCGCGCGCGCGCACACACACACACATGCGCACGCACAAGCACGCGCGCATGCATGCATGCATGCACACATTCTGATTAGTTATTTGTACTTACTTCTGAGGAATATATCTTCTGTTCATTTGTCCATTTATTGATTTGATTATTTGATTTGAGCTTTTGGTGTGCATTTATTTGTTCATTTATTTGTTTGGTTGGTTGGTTGCACTAAATTCTTTATTTCTATACATTTTCAGGTCCATCTGCTGTTCCTGGTCCAGGGAGTGAACTTTGACAATGACTGCTGTAGGCTAGCTAATGGAAATATGCAACCTCTCTCTGATTATTGCAGCCCTGCTCCTCTTCTATTCTCAATGCAGTGTTTCATTCATATCCTTAGAACAGTGTACTCCTGCAAGTTGCCTAGCAACTGCGATGGATGAGCAAAAGTAATCCAGACTTCCTCATCTTTTTCTAACTTTCATTTGGTACGATGACTGGCTTGGTGTTAGGAAAACAATTTACTGCTTTGCCCAAAGTAAAGACTGCAGAGAATGTAAAAACCACTCAGTGACCTTTAGAGACACGGTACACCCTATGGTATTTACTGATAGATGCCCAGACACATGTAATAAGATTATAGATCAGCCTCATTTAAGATAAAGTTTGCTGGGGGAGATCAAAATTGCTCCCTGTGGGACTAAAATTAGGTACAAAGCAATTAACTTTAAGCAACCAAAAAATTGGCTCTATAAAAATTCCATTTCAAAATAGCTTTTAACTGTGAGCTCATTACCAGGCACCTTTACTACATGAGAGAAAAAAAAAGTCCCTGGAGATGGAAAACACAAGCTCAATTTCAAGTCACCACCTCAAATGTGGAAATTAAGCCAGCCTTGGGTTTGACCTCTTGCAAGGGTCAGTTGTTTCCACAGATTTCCCGACCTCTCAGAGCTCACCTATACCCAGAAAAGTAAATCTTCTTGTGGTTGAAGATATATTTGGGGCTTCAGCTCTACTGATGGTTTGTCTGTGTGATATTAAACACATTCAACTTCATTCTATTTCCTCCTGGGTGCAAGAGTTTTAGATAACTTTCAAAATGTTCAGCTCAGTAGACCTTTATTTTTCTGACACATGGAAAGCAAATAGGAAGTGACAGATTAATAACTGTCAAACTGATACATGAATGAAACATTAATTTTTTGAGAGAGGGTCTCCCATATCCTGGGCTGGCCTCAGTTTCACTGTGAAGCTGAGGATGGTATTGGACTTCTGATCCTCTTACCTCCACCTCTTGAGTGCCCAGATGGCAGGCGTGAAGCTCCCTCAATGATTATTTTTAAGGTGGGGCTGGGGATCAAACCCCAGGTCTCCTTCATGCTCGGGCAAGATTTTACCAATGTGTTATACCCTCAACTGGAGAGTTAGCAACTTTATAAATGGGTATTAAGTGAATGCCTCTACTTTAAGGCATGGAACAAATCAGAAAAACACACACACACACACACACACAAATAAAATATCCATAACCTCATAACCTGACACTCGCTAGGATCCTTTAGAGGCATCCTTCCCATTCTATGTGCCTTTGCATGCATGTGAGTATATATTCCCAACATGACATCTGTAAGATATCACATTCATGGACCAGCATCAGCAAGGTGGCCAAAGAGACAAGAACACACACGTGTGCTCCATCCAGAGGACCAAGGTGTGGTGATATTTGTGCACTCCAATAAAGCTTATCTGAGGATCAGAGAGAAAAGTCAGCCACTATATTAAGCATAGAAGTCAGGCAATGGTAGCACACACCTTTTATCCTAGCATTCGGGAGGCAGAGATCCATTCGATCTCTGTGAGTTCAAGGCTATGCTGTGGAACAGAACCAGGCATGGTGACCCACACCTTTAATCCCAGCACTAACCATAAAGTTCTGGAGGTCTGTACAGATAGACAGGAAGTGATGTAGCTGGGTGGAGAGAGGAAGTGAGATTGCAGAACAGAAAGGCATATAGGCGTGGGTATACAGGAAGTAGGTCTCTTTGGATACTGAGGGCTGGTCAGGTAAGGTTGACTGTGGCTTTTCCTGTTCCTCTGATCTCTCGGTTTTAACCCCAATATCTGGCTCTGGGTTTTTTATTAATAAGACCATTTAGCAATTTGTGTTACACCAAGGAAGCACTCGAGAGTAGGATCAAGGAGGTGCTATCCTTCTAGGCCTTAAGAACTCAGCAGAATACTCCGGAGGGAAGAGTAAGTCATCCTGCTGTTCACTGACTTTCTCCTCATTTATAGTAGCTCAGACCCAAGACAGGTTTCTCTGAGGGTAGGCACTCTGTGGTCCCATTGCCACTATATGCAACTATACAAGGAAGGGGTTTCTACAACCCTCATAGTCCCTAAAGAGTTTGTGAGACTGCACTGACATGGGACAGAAATGCAGTTGTCCATGCTTCACTCCCCCAACACACACACACACACACACACACACACACACACACACACACACACACACAATGTAGCTATAGCTCTGCACTCTTTTGAATGGGGCTCATTTCTGTCCTAGGGCAAAAATGCAGTTGTTCATGCTTCACACACACCCCCAAGCAGCTACATCTCTGCACCCTGATGGAATGGGGCTCATTTCTAGAACGTGGTTCACGATGGTGGCTGACAGCCACAGATCTCTCCACTCTTGAGAGTGCACAGCCACGCTAACACATTCCCATGGTGGCTGCAACACAATGACTTTACCTTCTCTGAACCTTGAGACCTAAGAAAGGCTGAGACCTCTGGTTTGCAACCCCACATGATGCCGGATGCCTCAGAGAACAGGGAAAGGATCCACAAAGGGGGAGAAGGGAAGCTCGGCTCAGGCCGGCTCAGGCTGGATCAAACCTCTGGAGTGTCCCATGCCAGGCAGTTTACTGCCAGCCCGTTTCAACACAACAGAATTTGGCAAAAAGTTTCCAGGCAACAATCATTCCAATTCCAGGCGCACAAGAGGTGCGACTACGTTGAAACTCCTTTGTAAAGCACAAGTGACGGCGAAGAAGGTGGGTTCTATAGCTTAGAGGCCGAGGGTTTAGTGTGGTCTCTGACAGATAAGATGGAGGTCAGCGGGCCATAAAATACATGTGCTCTCTCCCCTAAGGATGGTTATATTATGTCAGAGCAGAAGATAAAGATCTAGGAAAGGAGAGTCCTGGGCTAAACATTCTGGGAGAACTAGATGAGGTCTGTCTCTACAGATAGCAAGAGGTCACTCGGTCTTGTCTTTAAACAACATACACTCCCAGCTTTCTGGGCAGAAAACAGTTACTTCCTCCTTTGAGGAAACATCCTGGAGTGATTAACATTCCTGGTTTCCCTAGTTCTTATCTGTGACTACAAAGACCTTTGTGCCCCCAACAGTAAATCAGAAATATGTGGCAATGTGGGAAATACACCATTTGGTGAACAGAGTATGAAGGTGTTTAAACATGTCGACAAGGGCAAAGCAGTTTGGACAGTGGATAGCAGGTATGTACTGTGATTTTTTTTTTTAAAGCACCATTTGGAAAATCACAGTTTGTAAGAGGAAAATGGGAAATGTGCATTGAGGCAAGGTCCTACCCATAATCCTCTAGGCTACTGAACTGAAAACCCATTTTTGAAATACTCATTAGACAGGAGAGTTGGTCCTCAGCTGGTGATGATGCTTGGAGAAGTTGTGGAACCTTTTTAGAACATAGAACCTCCTCCATAGACATAGGAGGTATGGAGAGGTGTTATGTGTTACACACAGCCCTGATTCTATCCAAGTTCTACCTGCTCCTGATCCATTGAGATGGAACAAACTACCTCATACTCCTGACCCCGTAGAACGGAGGCTGCTGCCACCACCATGAATGTCTCCATGTCTTCCTTACCATGAAATTCCAAGCAAAACCAAATCCTTACTTCCCCATGTTGCTTCTGTCAGGTTCTTTTGTAACAATCATAAGAAAAGTAATTAATACAAAGACTAACCACACCATAATACCACAGGAGACTCAAATGTTTTTAAAACTCTCTGCAACTTTTCTGTGCACAGAACTGTGAGATAGATTTGGGCCAGGTTGCTTACTGTTTTTAATGCGTCTTCCAAAGCTGCTTGAGTCTGAGAAGCTTGTAATTCATGGCAATTGCATAAGGAACCATTCACCATACAGTGAGAGCTTAGTTACGTGTTTATAAATGGAAATAATTGAAGCAGAAGTCTGAAGAACCCATGGCTTGTAGATGATTCATTTCGACCCGGAGACTCAAAGGGAACCCTGTTACTTCCTCCAACAAAGTGGCTCTGCCAGCAGGATCAAGATGCACACGTGGCACGGGGTCCCAGAACTGGACATCAGAAAGTGCAAGTGGCAAAAACAATATGTAAACCCATGCTGTGATTTCACAGGTGGATTTACCCACGTCAGAGAGATTCCGCTGGTTTTGTAGGGACAGGTGGGAAAGGGTTATCTTTAAGTTTTGAAAGTTGTCTCCAGGGTAGGTCACCAGATTAATTTTCATGTAGCCCAGGCTTGTGTTGAACTTAGAATGTAGCCAAGGATGACCTAGAACTTCTGGTCTGCCTCCTTCTATCCCCAAAGCACTATAACAATTATAGGTGTGCACTACCACATCTTGCTTATGCAATGCTAGAGATTAAACCTAGACCAGGAATTTATAACCTGAGCCATAGCCTCAGCCCCCTGATCAATTCCTATAACTCTACTGTTGAATAAGCAGTGATTCCCAAGAGTGAATCATCCTAACTCTGCTTGGAGAAGACCCTCGACCTGTAAGCATCACTGTACTCTAATAACCTGTGGTCGCAGATGTTGGTGACCACTTCTAGGATGATAAGAACCACATTTAATGACCCTCTCCCTGCCACCACCCTTGGGTGCCTCATCTCATGAGTACATTTCTCAGTATTTACACGGCTTCAGGATCTGACCATCTGTGAGCTTTTTCTCTGAACATTTTTTCCCTTGTAATGTCCAGAATATTCTTTGCAAATATTTTTTGGCCCTTTGCCTCTGTCTCTACTCTGAAGGTAAGGGCCTTTTAAGATGTATCTGGATGGACAGCTCTGACGATGCCTGAAGTCATCCATGATGGGAGGCTCTGACGGCACCATGATTATGTTGCCACCATTACTCACCTTCAGGGCACGATGGGCAGGTAGGTACACTGGGATCACAAGAGTTGCTGCCGTGTATGCAATCTTTGACTTAATCTTAAGACACAAATATGTTGCCTGTGTAGGCCATCGGAGTCGTAGCTGGTATGTTACCAACAAAGAAAATGACCCACAGGATTCCTGGCACATTGAGGACAGTGGGTACAGAGTGACAGCTAAGTCTGATAAAGAAGCATGGTGGATGGGAAGCATATGTCAAGCAGGCTTTCTCCATGGGAGGAAGTCTCTAATATGGTAGAGGACACGCTACTACAGTGTCTGATACACGAAAGGCCAGAATAACTCCCTAGTACTGAACCAAAGGCAAACAGAGGTGCCAGTTCCTAGCCTTGGATCGTAAGGCTGTACAATTTACAAACTCTCTGCTTTGAAAAACACAAAGTTAAGAGGCCATAGTTTGTCATGTAGCATTGATTTCCTTCAAGAATGCCAAACTAAATGTCCGTTTTTGTCTTGTCTTTTTCTCAGAGTCTCACTAGAAAGCCTGGATAACCTCGAACTAGCTACTTTCTTGTCTGTCCTGAGTTCTAGGATTACGGATTTTCACCAACAAGCCTGACTCTTTCCTTCAAAGAACAGGCTGTGTCAGGGCATCTGTATTTCACAGTACATCCCTTCTTGGATGGGTGACTAGTTGGTCATTAACTTCCAGTGTTTTTCCTACAGGGAATCATGGACATGGATAAGGTTAGGATATTTAGAATCCTGTGTTGCATTCACCCGTCTTTTCTCATGCAGCTCCTCTGTGAAAGAACCTGGTAGGATCAGACACCAAAGACTTGGGAAAGAGCCACCAGGTTCTGTACCTGGGATGCTGGGTAGTTTCCCTGGACAGGGCTAAGGATTATATTTATTTGGTTTCTGTCATATTCTCTGCTTCTTCTTTCTTCCAAGAAGCATTTTGGAGGTCAGGTTTAGAAGTAGACACAGGGAGTCAGGTATACCTTGTAGTTCCCGGTAGAGAATGAAGGCTCCCAGATTCTGAAAGGCAAAGAGGGGCAAGAGTATGTCAGGTACAGTTTCGAGGTCTGGAGAGCCAATAGCCTGGCAGTGTCTGAAAGCAGAGAGGCAGACTTGAGTCAGGGTGGGAACAAGTCCAGGACTGTCTCTTAGGAACCTCTTAGTGGCAGCAGTAGGTGACAGCATGGCATGCAGAGACAGCAGAAGGGTGACTCCTCCAGCAAACACCCTTGTGGAATCGCAGGGTCCCATGCAGAGGCAGAAAAACGAAAAGGAAGGAAGGGAGGGAGGGAGGGGCTGAGAATAACTGAATCTTAAACCCCAGTCAGAACTGGGACTGCTCTAGCCTGCTTTGGACTAAGACTGCCCCTGGGGTCAAGAAGGGAAAGTCTCCAGTTGCTTTTTGTGAGGATGAAAAACTTGGTAGGTGGTGTTGTTTTGTTTTAATCAACAAGATAATGTGGCCATTTGGAAATGTCATCAAATGTTTTTCTAAGACCCAATGTTTAATGATAGCATGCTTCATAATGGAATTGACTCAAAATGTTTAAATAATTCTGAGATGAACATCTTGTAATGAATGCACACACATATACATATAATATGCATATACATATATTTTCCCTTTCTTCACTGAAGTGAAATGCTGAATCTAAGGAGGAAATGGTTGGAAGACTTTAGATACAGTTTCCTAAATTGCTTTCCAGAGAATTGCACTAATTAACGCTCCCAACAGAGCGGAAGAAGACAGAGCTTTAGTTCTCTGTCTCTCTCAGGATGTGGAGTTGAGGCTCGGGTTACAATTGCTGGTCCCAACATCTCTGGTTGATCACTTGTGGGACAAGGTGAAGGGGTGTCTAGCCTCTTTGAGGAGGTCACTGCACCCAGCCGGAGGGCAGAAAGACCACAGTAGATGTACAGTTGACAATACCTCCTTTCATTTATGGGTCAACTTTCCATCTGTGAGCCAATGAGGAACTGGACTTCAAATAAGAAGTCAACCAGGACAAAAGCTACAGGCCAGTCTCCCCAAATGGGTTGTACCAGGAGCTGGGAGCCAAAGAGATATAGACCCTACATGTGGGTGCAGTCATGAGCTCAAGGCAGCCTTTGCTCAGGGAAGATGGTGGCCTGCAAACCCACTTCTCCTGAAGGATTGTTTTTGATTCTTTCTCCTCCAGTTAGCATGAGCTGAGCACATGATGTCAGGCACTGGAAAGAGGAAGGACATGCCTAAGCAAGGGTTCCCAGAATGGGATGCCTTAAGTATATCAGGACAGAAGTAGATCCTGTATGTGTAGTCAGTTCTAACATGAGGCTGTATCCCCATAGAGTAGAGATTCTCATAGCAGGAGTTTAGGAAAGGCTTCCCAGAGACAGCTGTAGAGAATCTTTGTCCAAGCAGAAACACAGAAAATATTCCAGGAAAGCACGTGTGGGTAATGAGTCTCCGGGGTCTAGGATTACATCCATAGATACCCTGGTAGTTGTAGGGACTGTGCCACTGAGTGGGGAAGGACCATAATGTCAGGAATAGAGGTTGCAAAGTGAGTCCAAGTTTGTATTTTAAAGTCTTGGTTTTCCATTTGAAACCTTTGGCCTTACAGCGGTAGGAAGCCAGAGTCTGTCTTAAGGGTGGCATGTGGATGGTCCCACTTGTGTTATGAACAGATGAGTGACAGCAGAGTGAATGGAGAGGGGAAATGACTAAAGCCATGACAGGACTGACACCACTGTAATAGACACTGGTTAAACATTTCCAAGCAGAGTCAAAAGGAAGCATGGCTGTGATGGAAATGACCTGAAGCTGGAGAGAAGCTCCAGGGAGACAATGATAAAGCTGGAAGCCGAGGTAGCTGTCACTGCCGAGAATGAAACACAACCCCAAATGTCCCAAATATTAGAATAATGTCATTATTGTTCCCTTACCTGTGACAACTGATGGGCCAGTATGATCTATGATCTTTCTGGGCCTCTTATTAAGTTTTCATTGCTGGGTTGTCTGTGCAATCCACTGCCTCGGGGAACATTGGAGATTTGAATTTGAAAATGAGATTCACAAAATTAGATGTTCTTCCTATTTTTTCCCCTTTCTCTAGCTCCAAAAATGACTTCAAAGAAAAGGTTAGAAAGCATGGGATCTGTGACTCCTTTCAGCTCTACTTAGGAAATTGCTAGTTCTTGGTCCCCAAGCAAACATTGTGGAACTGACTTCTAGCTCCTCCGTTATCTCCCCACATTACCTTTGCTTTGTACCTCCCCCGACTCCATGGAAGGAGAAGCCTGGGCCCAGGTTCTCAGAAAGCTAGAAGAAGAGAAGGAAGCTCTGAGAGGTGTCCTGAGGGCAGAGGAGGCAGCTCAATGATATTAACATAAGGAGATGGTGCTGTGGCAGGTCCAGCTGAGTGGGGGGCACAGAGGTGCCTGCAGGAAGTTCAGTTAGAGGTTTGACAATGTGAAACCCAGAAGTGGCTTTCAGTTCACTAAATCTTGAATAGGAGTGCTCAGAAATGAGACCCAGGAAGAGAATGGTAGGCTTGTGTCATCCTGAAAATGGGAAGTGCTGGCGCTT
The DNA here is from genome assembly GCF_049852395.1 of Peromyscus maniculatus bairdii. NCBI lineage: Eukaryota > Metazoa > Chordata > Mammalia > Rodentia > Cricetidae > Peromyscus > Peromyscus maniculatus. The sequence goes on from NC_134862.1 coordinate 92,680,576, forward strand.
TCTTTCCTAGCGTACGATCTCTCTCGGGCTACTTCTCTGCATCACTGGACAGCAGGAGGAAGAATGGAAGCTTAATTAACAGCTGCAACATCTTTGGGTGGAGGGGTGGGGCTGTGTGGACATGGTGGCTGCTCAACCAGGAGAACTGTGCTTCCCCTCAGTGTAGTGCCCTCTGTGATCACATGGTTTGTGTGGATACCGCCTCTGGAACTCTGTTCCCTATTGTTTGATTTTGACCAGAAATTTAAGGAATCATGTCTTCCCTTTCAGTCACCATGACACCCTACCAAAACCAGCTGTGGGCCTCTGGGAGCTTCATATTTCGAAGCTTCTGATGAGGTTAGGTTCCTGCTCTTTTACTGGTCCAGGATAAGGACTTTCCTTTAGGTTGTACTGGGCACACAACCCATGCAGTGCGCCGTTCGGTGTGCAGCTTACTGTGGCCTCGCTGTTCTGTGGGTGATGCCTCAAAACCAAGCTGGGGAAATTTCTGTCCCTCCGGACACCATGCAGACTTTTTTAAAATTTATTTTTATATACCAACCACAGTTTCCCCTTCCTCCTCTCCTCCTATTCCTTCCCTCCACCTCTTTCCTACCCCCTCCCCCATCCACTCCTCAGAAACGGTAAGGCCTCCCATGGGATTCAACAAAGCACTATGTAATCTAGTTGAGGCACGACTAAGCTCCCACACACACACACACACACACACACACACACACACACACCAGGCATCAAGGCTGAGCAAGGCATCCCACCATAGGGAGTAGGTTCCAAAAAACCAGCTCATGCACTAGGGACAGATCCTGGTCCCACTATTAGGGCCCCCACAAACAGACCAACTGCGCAACTGTCACCCACATGCAGAGGGCTTGGGTGGGTCCCATGTAGGCTCCCTAGCTGTCTGTCTAGAGTCTGTAGGCTCTTATGCTGACTCTTTTAAACTATGAACTTTATGGGTCATGACACAACGCATGTCCTCAGGTTAAGAAGTGGGTCACACTGCTCCCAGATTTTCCATGGATTAAATGTGATGGAAAGTGAGGAATATTCTGGAGACTTGGAGAACAAAGGGTCACAGAAGCAAGAGTTTCTCCACCAGCAGGACCCTATAGCTGAAGTTCAGCAGCCTTTACCCAATAGTCTCTTCTGGGCTTCCAAGCCAACAGGAACACAGAGGGAACCTCTTGGAAAACCCAAGCATGGATCAGTTTCTCAAAGCCTGACAATGTCATGTGATGTTTGTTATATCCTACACAATATTTAAGTAATGGTGTGACATCAGCAGGCTTTAGGAAATGCATGCAAAGTGTATTTTCATTTTGTTGCATTAGACACATCTGACTTCTCTAGACCCTGGAGTGCATCAGGGCCTGTAACCCAGGCATATGTGACTGACTCTTCCAAGGAAACAAGGCAACAGTCTTAGGGTTGCAGATATTCCTGGCATTCAGAAGCTTCCTAGAACATCAATTCTGATGAAGTAACTGAGAATTCCTTTAAAAAACATTACAGTCAAAATAATTTTTTTTAATTGAATATAACATTTATATTTGTTTTGTGTTTATGCATATATAGTTGTGTGTATGTGTTTGTGTGTGTTCATGAATGTACAGGTTCACATATATGTGTGAGGATTTAGAGGCATGAGGACAACTTCACATGTCCTCGGGAATGCTGCCCACCTCCTTTGAGACACAGTCTTTCACATGTTGTAGCAAACTCACTGAGGAGACTAGGCTGGCTGGCCAGTGCTTCCCAAGGGTCCTCCTGCCTCTGCCTCCCCAGCAGTGGGAATACAAGCTTATATCACCATGCCTGGCATTTTTACGTGGAGTCTGAGAATCAAACTCGGCAAGATTGAATCTTTCCCTGAGCCATTGACTCAGCCAAGTGGCTAAGCCATTCCCTCTGTCCCATGGTTTATTTACAGGTGACTAGTTTTGTAGCATTAAACAGTTACCACAGTCTGTTTCCAGAACTTTCTGCCTTCCCAAACTGAAACTCAGAATCTCTTAAATACAAAGGAAAGGGATCTCTGTTCCCTCCCCCTTCTCCAGTTCTGGCCACCACGGTTCTACATCCACACCTGTGAGCTTGATTGCTATGAGTTCCTCAGAGAAGTGGAATCATGGTCTATGTCTCCTTGTGCCTGGAACTTCTTAGCTGGGTTTCTTCGGTATTTGTCACACAGGTCCAGAGATGTCCTTGGTGTTATTGGGGGGAGACACCCCACAACACATCCCTTTTTCGTAAGTTAGTTCACCAGTTAGCTAGTAAGTATGGATTCTCTACTATGCGTTTAGAAGAGGGATAGGTAGGTACCTCAAAAATACAGGAATTCATTAAAACAGCATCATTGTCCCCACTATTAAACTTCTAATTTTGAAGATCTGGAGACAAAATGAACATGTACAAAATGGTAAATAGCATGCCCAGACATTTGTCAACACACCACATACACACACACACACACACACCACACACACACACACACACACACACACACACTACACACACACACGCACGCGCGCACACACACTACACACACCTATACACATGCAGACCTCTGACCTCATTGCTTTCTGTGGCAAGAAAGATGTTGGAACAGATGGTTCAAAACTAATCCTGAAAAATCTAATTCATCTGAGGCAAATCCTAGTGCATTTAGGGACACAGTATTTAGGGAATTGACTTTTGGGGAGTGGTTTGGGAGACATTTTCATTTTAAAAACCATCTAAATAAATGTTAATTATCTGTGGATTATTTTTTTCCTGAATGGAAGCAGGAACTAGCTTCCACGTCTCCTCTCTTTGCGCGTGCCCCGTCACTTGAGATAGTTCACTGGATCCTGCTGGATGCAGTCAGCTATTTGCCATCTGTACTGAGCAGCTGCGGCTTCCTTCCTATGCAAGCAGAACATTCCATTATCGAGAAATTGGCGTATTGTGCTTGCTGCTTGCTCTCTTCGCATCCTCCTGCACCGTGAGGCTCATCAGGGGAGAGCGAGCAGCCATGTGTCCCAGCTCCTGGCTAGGTCAGGTAAACACAAGTGACATCATGCTCGTCTTCTTCACCAAGTTAACTTCTTCAAACCCTCAAAGCCCCTCGATGAGACATCTGTGCCCAGTATTACTGATGAGTAGAGAAAGATGTATAAATAGCCACAGGACTTCCTGTTAAATGTGTTGCATTCGGTGTAAATATTTATGTCCCTTCCTGCCGAAATTTTCTGAAAATGAGGGTAGAAAGGAGATAGAAATCAATAAGGAGATGAGGACGGGAATGATGACTTCACTAACAAGAAATGTGGACAAAATCGGGATCCTGAAAATGGAAGGATGAGTGGGAATTAATTCATCAGAGCCCCGAGAGGCTGTTGAGGAGACAGTGACAAGCAATAAGTCAATAGGAACTGCAGAACCCTGGGATGATTCAGGCACTGGAGTCAGTAGGTATTCCGAGGCTAAGGGAAGGAAGGATTAATTAAAACTTTGCTCAGTCAGTAAATCGATTACTTCACAATCATAGGCACCTGAGTTCAATGAGATACCCTGTATAAAAAAACAAAAACAAACAAACAAAAAAACAAGGGGACACTGAATAAGGATTACATCTGACCTCTACCTTTGGGGTCATGTGTACATACACATACACATAGAAGGAACATATGTACATGGAGACACAAAAACATGCACACACACAAGAACATATAGACTCATGCACATGTCCATGTGCAAAGGAACACATACACACGCATGTGTTCACACAAAGGAACATGCACACACAGAGACACTTACTCTCCAAAAACACCTTTATGTTTTGGAGCATAAGCAGCAGTAAGATTTCTAATTTACCCCTTCATCACCACCGATAAACTCTTCTCTACCTGGTCAGGAGACTGGAGTCTTTTCTGTGGGGAATTTTACCCCAGGAGATGCCCTCTCCCCCCACCCCTCCAGTGTCTCTACCTGGGCATAGCAGAGGGTGGGAAGACAAGATCAGGCTTGAAAGAGGACCAACAGGGATGCATTCCATCATGGAGAGCCACTCATACTGGAAAACTGTCCTGCATGTGAAGAAAACTGATAAACAGTGCCCTGAGGGCTCTTGTGGAATGACAGAATCAGGCTCCAGGAAACCTTACCAAGAGACAAGCAGGACAACCATGCCCAATACATGTCCTGGGATCCTAATTCATTCCCACTAACCCCCCTTTTTGGATATTCTTAAAATTATGCTCACTGCTATAACGTATGTGAAAGATAAAGGAACTAACTCACTGTATTTCTATCTTCTGTAAGTAACCTTGGTTTAGATACATCTTCTGGGCTTGTCCTGTTTCCCTGTATATCATCGATATTATTCTCAATGGATGTCTATCTTAAAAACATCCTTCTAGTTTACTGTTTTGATTTAACAGTGGATGGGAACACCTTTCCCTGCCAGTGTTAAATTGCAGTGACACCATTTCTTGTGGTTGATAGTACTCCTCATGTGGGTGTAACCACGGTTTCCTCTGTTAGCACTTACTGGTAGGCATTGGACGGCAGCCAATTTGTCTGAGAAGAAACAACTCCAGAGCAAAGATGGGCCTTAGAAAATTTGACTATTTCCTTCAAATTGCTGACTCAAAGTGTACAGCCTTTTTCAAAGTATTAATGCTTGTAGGTGATTTATTCTTTGGAAAATAAACACCAATTTATAGTCATATCTATCAGTAACCTATGAGAGAAGCCTTTCTCTGCCCTTGCCAATGCTTGGAATTATTACTAAAGGCAAGAAGAACAGCAACATCCTAGCTTGATATTAGATACAGCATCTTATTGTTTTGTGCATTTATATTTGGTTACAAGTTCAGCCTCCAGAATGTTGTTAGCTGCTTATGTTTTGTAAATTGGTTATCTGATATTTTTTTATTATAATATTTATCTTCTTGACCAATTTGTGCCTTTTAGATATATAAACATTGGCCTTTATCTGGTTATATGTAGCAAATATTTCCTCTGCTTTAGACTTTTCCCTTTAACTTGTTTCCATTTCTAATTTGAGTTTTAGTATTCTATTTTTATATATGGAGAGAAGAAGGAGTCATCAGACACACTGAAAAATGATCCAGGGTTGAAGAGATATCAAAATGAAACAAACCAACAGAAAAAGAGAAGAAGGGAGAAAATAGAAATTGAACAAGCTGAAATTTTGTGTATCTTCCTAATATTCATATAATGAAATCCCAGACCAAAAGGGTGATGGTTCAGAAGGTGGGGCCTCTGGGGTGATTAGGTCATTAGCAGGGTCCAGGGTCCTCCTGAGTGAGATGAGTACTCCTAGAAAGAAACTCCAGAGAACTCTCCAGCCTTCTATCTGCCAAGTAAGGATATAGAAAGTTGAGCAGTTCAGAGTCCCAAAGTGTATCACCACCAGAAAGTGGCTGTGAGGACAGTTGACATAAGACTTCTAGCCTCCCTAACTCTGAAAAATAAACTTCAGTTATTTATAAGCTACCAAGTCTATGGTATGTTATAATAGGATCCTGAACTAAGGGAAAACTAAGAAAATAAGGGTGAGAAATATTATGTTAAGAAATTATCAGTCTATAACAAGATAGTGTATTTATGAAAAAGAGATACTATATATATATATATATATATATATATATATATGTATGTATGTATGTATGTAATATAATGTGGCTGGGAAAATGACTCATTTGGCAAAGTTCTTGCTTTACAAGTATGAACACCTGAGTTTGGATTCCCAACACCCATGTAAAGAGCCAGGCACAGTGGTGTGTGCCTGAAATCCCAGTGCCAGGGAGGTAGAAACAGAAGGGTCCTCAGGACTCAGTGACCAGCTGGTCTATCCAATTTGTTTATCCTAGGTACAGTAAGAGACCTTGTCTCAAATATCATACGGAAAAGTGTTTGAGAAGGACACCTTTGGTGGTCTGAATAAGAATAGTCACCATAGACTCATATATTTGAATGCTTAGTCACCAGGCTGGCACTATTTGAGAAGGATTGGTAGGCGTGTCCTTGTTGGAGGGAATGTGTCATTGGGGGTGGGTTTTGAGGTTTCAAAATCCCATGCCAGCTAATAAAACTACATTAGAAAGCAGAAAAGAAGAAAAAGTAGGAGAGAGAAAAAGCAGAAAACTTAAGAAATAGGGGTGCCAGAAAGAGACCCGAGAGAACGACAGGAGTAAATTATTAAAGAACAAAAATACCCAGATTATGTGAGGTTCAAAAGTCCTGCCAAGAACTCAGGCAAAAGAAGTACACATGCCTTTTGACGTGCCTTCAGTTAGCATAAGTACTTAACTTGCTGTGGACAGAGGTCATCCCCCGAAGCTCTATGTCTGGGAACTATGCATCTCAGGGGATTGTTCTTTATTCCTTGACATAGTCTACATCATACCTTCCCTTTTTCTCTGCCTCCCTCCTTCTCACATTCAGGCACTTTCTCTCCCTCTAATGCATCCAGTCTCCCCTGATGAGCCTTGTTCTTAACCAGTCAGTACAAAAGCAAATGCCCCCACTTCTTCAAGGTAAAGACAAGACAAATACATGAAGAATGTCGTGGACTTTCCCATTCCCTCCATTTTTGTCATACTTTCATGAGTCTCTAGTAATGTAGAAAATGACTATATTTTAACCTTTCAGACAAAAAAAAATGTTCATGTCATCTTTACCCTAATTATGTAGAAAAGTATAAAGGGAAGTGAATTAGCCAAGAAAAATCAGTCTCTTAGGCTAAATGGAATGCCTTTCAGCTAAGCAGTATTCAAAAACTACTTCAAACTATATATTTCTGAAACATAATTTTAATACAAAACAAACAGTTTAACACACAGATTACAAGGAGCAATCAGGACTACACTAAACATTATTTCATAATCAGTCTACTGACAGTATTGCTTTTAATTTTGCAGTCAGTTTTGTTTAAAGACTGTGAATGGCAGATTGCCAGGTGGCTTATTCAGTGAGATCTTCTCATCCATATCATTGCCCTTGCAAACACCCAAGCCCATCAGACGGAGGCCTATTAACTCATCCCATAGTTGTACATTGCCTAATGATAGACAAACTCTGGTTTGAAAGAAAGTCGATTCAATTATGACAATTTTTCTAGAGCAAGCAGTAGAAAATTGACCACTTAATGACAACTTACATGTCTAACAAACAATAAAACACAGCCAGTATTACAGACCTGTTTCCTAGAACCTAAAATACTAAATGGAATCATTGCCATGTTTTTTTTAATATACTGGTACGCTGTTAAAACCTGTTGTGTGCACACTGTTCTGTATAGTTCGAGATCAATAAATCTATCCCAAATGGTTTATTCTCTCTCTCTCTCTCTCTCTCTCTCTCTCTCTCTCTCTCTCTCTCTCTCTCTCTCTCTCTCTCTCACACACACACACACACACACACACACACACACACACACACACACACATACTTTCATCTAAACCATAATTGAGCTTTTCATAAATCTGTTATAAAATACCTCACCTCAGTTCCCAAGATGAGCGGACCCTGCCGATCTCGATCCCACTCGCTACACTGAGTTCTGGATATCACTGAAATGCTAGGTCTACTATGCTTTTTTTCTCTTCTACGAAGCCAGGCTCTATGATGTTTGAAAGTGAAGAACACTGAGCCGGGGTGGGGGTAGGGTTGTTGAAATATCTGTGCAGCTTGTGGCCATTAATACAAATTATTCTAGTGAGTCATGGCTCTGAATCTTCCTCCTCCTAGGAAGAGGCCCTGCCAGGACCTGGCCCCACAACCTGAGAACAATTTTGTAGCCAAACAGCTACTGAACGAGGCTGTTTTGGAACCTGTCACCATAAACCCTAATTACAGATGATTAAAACTTGAAGCACATGGATCTGGAAGATTGGGGGTCTATGCTCATTAACTGCTGCATCCATTTTGACACTGGGCCATCTTCTCACTCAAGAACATTAGTACGAATGGAAATTGGTCTCATTTGCTTCCCCCATGTCAACCGTTTCCCTCTGTCCTCGGCTCCTGCCCTCTGTGAGACCTGGGGAAAAAAGTATAGATCTCTCAACCTTGTGAGAATTCCTTGAAAGAATTGAGTCCCTAAATCAACTAGGAAAGAAGGAGAATGTTGGTTTTCTTTGGATATTTGGATGGAGAAAAAGAGAGAACGTTCAGTTGCTTCAAACTTTAAAATACTTGGTCCCTGTGCTAGGCACATTATTTTTATGGTTTATTTAAGCAAAGCAGCAATCCTACACAACATGGTTAGGAACATGGGAGAAGGAGACTAAGTAGTCACAATGATGCTGTAGTTTGGATCTCAAATGTCTTCCAGCAGGCTCATGTATTAAATGATTGGTCCCCAGATAAACTACTAGGAGCTGATGAAAACTTAAAAAGGTGGGCCAATGAAATGGATTTCTAATCATCAGTGTGCCTTCAAAGGGACCTGTTCTCTTTCTCTGTAAGCTAATATAAATCTTCCTCTGTAAGCCAATATGAATTATCTCTCAGATATTTATTATATTAAGGGAAGCTGAATAATACAGTGACTAAGAAGAAATTTATTAATCTGAGTCGGCTTCATTGGAAAGTTGGCACACACACAGCACCAAACTCAGAGCATTCATAAATAACATGGCTTATTGGAGTCATGAAGACAAATTGCATGGGTGTTCCCACGCATCACACACAGCAAATGAGGTGATGCACCAGGAAGGCCATGTAACTATGATGCTATTGCCGTTATCATAGTTATATCTATTGCATCTTTGCTGGGGTGAGGCTGTACTCATGACAGGATGAATAAATAGAATCACCCAGTTCCCAGTGGGTTGGGTTGTGGTGAACCACCTTCACAGCAAAGCAGCGAGATCACGCCAGCACAAAACACATTTCTCGATGATAAGAGTGGTGTTTGTGCAAACCACAAAATATATCTTTATTCTGCTTCTCAAATCTTGACTTTTTTTCTCTTTGGTTTCTTTACCCTAGAAAGTCTCATGGCTTTGAGTCATATTCCAGAAAAAGTTGGCTTTTTTGAAGGGTTACATCTTCAATATAAAACTTACTGTTAAATATCATTAGGAAGAACTAAAATATCTTAATAGATCCAAGGTTGAATAATTAAAAATAATACATGTACAGTGATATGGAAACTTATCCAAAATTCATTGATAAATTAAGAATTAAGAAAGTAGCAGTATAGTACAGTTCCATTATTATAGTTTAAAAATATATACATATATCTTGATAGGTAAGTAGGTAGGTAGGTAGGCAGGCAGGTAGGCAGACAGACATGATAGAAAAGATAGTTGAAAATATGAATAACAATTGACTATAGTTAACTGAAGGAAGGAGTGGTATTTGGGAGAAGGATGAAATATTTTCATGGTTTGTTCCCATTTCTGCTTTGTTTGAATCATGTGCAGCATGTGTAAGTAATTTTTATTTGTGTAAAAAGCAGCAGCAGCGAGTTTTTAAATAAAAAGTTTACTAGTTATCTAAGCACAAAATGGTTGAGTGCCATGCCATATACCTTTAATTCCAGCGCCTGTGAAGCAGAAACAGGCAGTTCTCTATGAGTTCAAGGCTAGCCTGGTCTACATATCAAGTTCTATATTAGCCCAGGGTACATAACGAGACTCAGTCACAAAGACAAATAAATAATAAATAAAAACATGTTAATTTTATTGTTGAAACAGGCAAAAAGGTTTCAGATGGATTGGGATAAATCATCAGAATCTAATATTTTTAAATATGTTATTATGAACATCTATACCAAAAAGGTCCACCGATGCCTACCTAACTGAATGAACAAATAAACAAACAACTGTTGGCTCTCTGTCAGTGTGGGAAAATAAGCTCAGGAGGAAGAAAGGTCTATCCTGGTTCATTTCTTCAGAGCAAAAGTTTCTACAGCCTCCCAAAGCAGCTGGGGTTCAAGTGTGCAAACCTGTGACCCATGGACAATGTTTCACATTCAAGCAAGACAATGAAAGTCCAAGCGTGGGATTCGATTGCACAGTCCTCAGTTCCTTAGGTGTGTTCCTTGTCTGTTTTCAACTCATTAAATCCCTGCCTTGTGGCCTCCCGGAGAATATCAGACAGTTAGGCATGGGACATTTCGAAAGCTGTGCCTTTTTGTCTCATTAAGCACCCATGTCTCGCAGAAATATTCTGGGCAGCATCTCCAGTCAATCACTGCGAGTGAGGAGTGTTCAGAAAACCCGGCCGAGCAGTGTTGCTTGTACTGTGCCGTTGCGTCCCACACTTGTTCAAATAAGTTCAGTCAGGCAAGTTGTAATTTTGTTTTGCTCTGTTGTTTAAATAACCAATGTAAAGCAAACGTTTTGATGTTTTCTGTGTAGCTTATTTTGATGAGACACTGTATATTAGCTTCCCGTCACTGTGACTGAATCTCTGAGATGATCAGTTTCCTGGGAAGAAAGGTTCATTTCAGGCGCTTGGCTTTATGGTTGCAAGCTCTAAGTCTCTGGTCTTTGGCTGTGCTGCTTTGGGCCTAGGGTAGCACAGGACACTGTGGAGGGGTGTGTGGTACAGGAGGTCTGCTCATCTCGTACCATGGAAGAAGGAATAGGGGATGAGGAGGAACACACAGAGAGAAGGTGGGGAGACATATCACATCATGATCTAGCTCCCTTCCTGTCACCCCTGTCCCCACCTCTGAAAGGTTTCACTGCCTTGCCATGGTGCTGCAGGTTATACCAGGCCTTCAGTAATTGGGCCTTTAGAGGACATTTAAGATGTCCCACAAGGGTTAACTATCGGGTTTTAGCTTTGGAAATTGCTTTGAGTTTGGAAAAGAGGATGAAGACAGAAGACTGGCATTTGATTTAGGCAATGGTTGAGAGGCCCCATGGACAGTGTACTGCACTGAGGAATTACATATAAATCAGACCCAGCCCATCCCACTCCACTGAAACACCAGACATAAATAGCTACATATGTAAGACTAAAGACATTACATCAGAGGAACTGAGTGTGTTTCTGGCAAGGCCTGTGAGTAGAGGATTGGGAGTTAAAGAGGGGATCAGTGACAAGGAGGAGAGTCTAGGGTACTCTAATAAAACATTGAGAAATCAGAAGATGACTTGATGAAATGGTGTGTGTGTGTATGTGTGTGTGTGTGTGTGTGTGTGTGTGTGTGATGGCTGTGTGGCTGTATGTATTTCAAGGATAAAAACCTATGGGATGGTGTGTCACTTGTTTTGAAGGTAGCTTGCCTCCTAATTTCTCATAAATACAGGAGAGTGCTGCTATACTACAGGCATCTTGCAGAAGACTGCCAACAGGAGCGGACTGTGGTAGACAGCACAGTGGCCTGGGCATCTGGAGGCCTGCATGTGGGTCCCAATTCAGCCTCTTTCGGGCCACATGGCCTTCAACAAGGTTCAGTATTACATTGTGGCCACATGGACCATGAGTGAACAGGTAGCAAGGCAACAAACCGATTTCAGCCAGTTCCCACAGGCTCAGACTTGTTTGAATCGGAATTGTTTTGTTTTGTTGGCCTGTTTCATATGGTTTACTTTGCTTTACTTTGTTTTTAAGACAAGGTCTTACATTAGCCAAGGCTGATCTTGAGTCATCCTGTGGCCTAGAATGACCTTGAACTTCCTGGCTCTACCTCCCAAGTGCTGGGATTATAGGCATCCAACCTCATGTGCCTTTGTAATGCTGGGATCAAACCTAGGGTTTCATGTGCACTGAGTGCCAGCTGAGCTAGGTCCCCAGCTCCTCCCCCTTTGGTCTTAATACCACCCACCATCTCTTTACCTCCTCACTTTCCCTCCTCAGCTTCTAAAGCTTCCTAGTGCAGTGTCCTCCTTGAATGGACTGTTAGGCCCGGGAGCACAGGTGTTTGTCCCAGTGTGGTAGTTCCTGATTATCCAGTTAAGTGCCTGAGCTCCAGAGGCTACCGTTTACTTGTCTGTGATGTATAAAATCATGAATGGATTCAGGATTAACTCTTCATGAGGTACTGCGAGAAGTAAGACCCAAATAGAATAGACATCAACTCTGTCTTCTGTAAGCTTTAGTTGAGAAGTAAGGATAACTTCGCTGCAAGGACACAGTCTTTGCAAGTGCTGAGGGATTCAGAGTACAGGGGCATCCTTTCTAAAGTGTTAACCAGAAAAGGAGTAAGGTCACAGCTGAGTGGGTCTGGAAGATTCAGTAGGCAAGAAGATCTTGCACTGCTATTGGATTACTATGACAATTAAGAATAGATGGGCTGGAGAGAGGGTTCAGTTGTTAAAGGCTAGGCACACAACCAAAAACGTAAGAACAGTTGTGAGCTGTCGAGATGACTCAGCAGTTAAAAGCACTTGCTGCTCTTGCAGAGAACCCAACTTTGTTTTCTAGAGCATGACGGCTCATAAACAGCTTTTCCTCTAGTTTCAAGGCAGCTGACATCCTCTCCTGGATTCCACAGGTACCAGACACTCAACATGGTACACATACATGCATGCAGAGAAACACTTGTACACATAAAGTAAATAACATTTTTTTAAAAAGAAGGATAGTTGTGTAAACACCTATGGCTACCTCCACAAGGTTAAGCCAGTCAAAATTTAAGAATTAATGAGGCAGGGGTCACAAAGGCCCCTTGGCAGAGGAAATATTAGCTGTGGCTGTTAAGGAAGGGAGAGTCATTTTGATTTGGGGACTTGGCTGCTGGTAGGTTGTCCTTGCCCCAGTGGCTCCATGTGCATATGGGTAGCACTAATTGGATCATGGGGATTATTAGGAACAAGGAAAGGAGGCCATGGAGATGGGGTGGTGACAGGGTGGAGGCATTGTGAGGAGCTGGAGGGAGGGAGGGAGTGCTGGATGTATATTGTGATGGCTAGTTTGTTGTTGTTGTTTGTTTGTTTGTGTCAACTTGACGTAAGCTGGAGTCATCTGAGAGAAGGGAACTGTGGTAGAGAAAAGGCCTGTATAAGATCTGCTCTAGGCAAGCCTGCAAGTCATTGTCTTGATTGATGACTGATGTGGGAGCCCATTGTGGGCAGTACCACTCCCAGACAGGTGGTCCTGGGGTGTATAGGAAAACAACCTGAGCAAGCCAAGGAGGAGCAAGTCAGTCAGCAGTACTCCTCGGTGACCTTTGCTTCAGTTCCTGCCTCCAGGTTTCTGCCTTTAGTTCATGCCCTGACTCCTTCAATGACTGAGTGTGACCTGGGAGTTGTAAGTGGCAATAAACCCTTTCCTCTCCAAGTTGCCTTTGGCTGTGGTGTTTCATCACAGTAATAGAAATCCTAAGACAGACATGACCAAAATATATTTTTTAATGTATAAAATTTTCAAAGAGTAAACAAAAATATCTTTAATTTAAAAAACAAAAACAGAACAGTGTAGACAATGAACATCTGAAGCCAGACATAGTCAGCAGATGAGATCTGCTTGGGAGAGTAGCGGGACTCCTGACTACAGCGACCTGGGTAAAGACTGCCAGGAGCCGTAGATACCAGCAGCAAGAGAATAAGCTGCTTATTGTAGATGCACGGAGAGGCTATGTGATGAGTTTTTCCTTAGCACAACCAACCTCCACTGAGCAGGTAACTGGGGTTGGAAAGGGTACTCCAGGAGAGGTGGGGTGTCCTCAGAAGCCTATGGTTAACAGCCCATGGCTGAAGTCACAGAAGCCCAATTGAGGCACCAGCAGTGAAATGGAAAGGAAGCAGAGAGAGAATTTCAAACATCACTGAGGATGAACCAACAAAATTTGCCAACCAATTCACTTTGTAGAGGATACGTTTACAGCAACCGTGCAAGGGCGCCCATTAGCTTCTCCAGCAAAAGTCCCTTCTCGCCTAGCCTGTTATTACTGACGGGGCCTCCAGTCCAGTCATCTTCCCTCTGCTCGGCGTAATTACATGCAATAAAAACTTGATGTCACTGGGTTAGACCGCATATGGGTTATTCCCCTCCACCAGCAAGGCGTCAGATTCTCTGGATTTGATTAGGATGGCCTGGAACTTCTCATTGAGTAGATTCCATTAAACAGCCTGAATCTTGACCTTGTTACCTGGATCCAGGGGCTTACAGCTCAATGTGGGCTGTCCAGGGATACATACAGTGTGTGTTCTTTCTGTAGCTGTCTGTGTTTATGAGAGTATAAAAAGTCTTCCCCAAACAAAGACTGACTGCTTTCCCCAGGGGTAAGGTAGGGGTGTGTGTGTGTGTGTGTGTGTGTGTGTGTGTGTGTGTGTGTGTGTACATGAACGTATAGAGCTGGTGTTTTCTGGCAGTTTCCACAGTGATCCACACTAGGAAACAGCTCGGGGCTTCTGAGACTTTATCTTTTGTGAGTTAACACTGGACAAGTGATGTTAAAAAACGAGACAACAAAGACAGGAGGAGGGAAGGAGAAAAGGAAAAGGAGACCAGGAGAAAGGTAAGTGGAGGTAAAGAAGGAAAGAAAGAACCCAGGCACCCAAGGAGAAGCTGACTCTTGGCTGTGGGAGAGAGAAACTGATCCCTCGTTCTTCTATCTCAGTCCCTTCCTTCTTCCACATGTGACACCCCCTAACTGTGATTCCCCCACCCCTCAGCTGTGACACCCCGCCCCCAGCTGTGAACCTGCTTCCTCCCTCCCCAGCTTCCATCAGAGTCCACAGGATGCTGAGTCATGGCTCGTAGATCCTCAGTGGGATCACAAGGCAGGGAGTCAGGGAGCCTGCAGAGTAGCTCTCAACCCCTGCCTCTGTTTCCCCAGGCTGGGGCATGATGTGCAGGAGGCCAGCAATTGGTTCCCCATTGCTCTCCTCTCTAGGACAAAGGCTTTCTGGAATTGCCAGAATTCCTTTTGCCCTAGTTCCTTGGCCTGGCATGAAGTAGGTGAATGGCTATCACTGCAGAAAACAGTGTTTATGGCAATGGGTGTCCGTCTCTCTATTCTCCTGAGACACCCCACATACTCCCCAGTCGAGTGTCTCAATTAGGTCATCAGAGGAGGAGGACCAGATTGCTCTGCCTGTTTATCTAGAAGGCCTCTGGACTATTTGTTCCTTATGACAACTTTCCGTGAAACAAAGATGTGCATAAAGGGACCTTAACTAAAATCATGTTTTGAAATCAATAGTTGTCATCTCCTGAGCTGACTATGGCTGAGTAACAAGCAAATCATGCCTGACTCCAGACTCCAACACCACTAACTCTTCCTGGCTTTTCCTCCAGCCACTGTTCAGTTTTTAATCAAACAGCCTGGGCCGTGCTCAGACACCTAAAGATGGCTGAAGACACTAAAGATGCCCCCCCACTTCACAGCGAAAGAGGTGAGATGCACGGAGGAGAATGGGGGCCCTAAACCAATGGACTCTACAGATCAAAATTTCCCCAGGAATCTCACTCTCGGGAGAAGAAAGGAGTCACCAGAAGAGGGACATGTCTGGCAGGAAAAGGTGCACAAGTCTCTGACAGCCTATCATATAGCTAAATTGGCATATCCGTATTTCCTGGCATTTGTTTGGTCTTTTCTATACGGTTGTAACACTGCAGCAGGAAGAGAGGAGAGACCTAGGAGAAGAGCCCGTCTGTCCTTGGTTTGGCCAAACTATAAATAAATCCTCTGTCTTTTACCATTTATTTTCTGCTTCCTAACTTCATTGAAAGCACAAAGACTCTGAGGTGGTTGTTTATGCATCTAAATGCCTGGTGACAAAATGCACTCAGAAACCTTGGCGGCACTGAATGCCTAAACCCTGAGCTTGCAGAGAGGGCTTCCTTCCATTGCGGGGTTCTAAGCTGTTCTGGTATTTTCCTATGCACAGGTGTGTCTGTGGATGGAGCAGACACAAAGCAACTCTACACTGCCCCTGGAATGTGACTCTCTGAATTCCTAGAGGCTCGTCAAGGGTCACCCACGGAGCCCAAAGATACTCCTTTGCACCAACAGATAGGTGGGGATATAAACTTTCTGGATAGAATTGTGATATTCTAAAGAGACACTAGCATCCCTCCCTTAGGCTATCAGACTATTGAAACAACGAGCTGTAGGAAATTAGAATTTTCCCAGGAGTCTGTGCTGGAAGAAGGAAACAGTTAAAAATCCCCAGGGCCAGTCAGAGGGAGTTTGTCTCCTGGAAAGGGATGTCTCACAGTTCTGACAACCTGTCAGACCCCCAGCAGGAGAGATCAGAACCGAGACAGTGATGACGGGCAGGTGACCCGGACTGCTTAGCCATGCATGCTTCCTGTCCTCGGTTTAAACATGTACCTCATGTCAGGACGTCGAAGATGGACTTGCGAGGGTGTCACAGCATCACTCTCCTTCCCAATGTGACACAGTGAATAAATCTTCTTCTGCTTTTTGCTATTACTTGTTTCTTGAATTGGTCTATTGAGGGTGGGTGGCCAAATCTAACTTGTCTGGGCTGCCAGGGTCTGGGCTCTAACCCTAACAGCTCCATAGCAGGAATGACAGGAAAGTCAGAAGGTTTTGTGAGCTGGGCGTTTAGGGAAGAACACTGTGAACTGGGCAGGACAGCAGGGGCTGGAAAGGGTAACTAGTGGGTGTGGAAGGTCAAGTGGACTTTTGGGCCTGGGGAGACTTTTCATTTTCTCAACATGTAAATAACGCTTACATAGCTTATTTCACCACGACTGGTTAGTTTTTGGCTTCTCAGTTTTCTGAAGCCTCTTGCATACAGGAGGTTCTCGTTTTTTAGACCTCATTCATTAACGACAAGAGAGAAGGGCTCATTGCTGCTGTCCCCTTGGTGTGTACATAGCTTCCTGCAGGTAAGGCTCAATTAGCCATGGCTCCCTGTGACCTGAAGGAAGGCTTGGCTGAACTGAGCTCTGTTAATAAAGCCCTTTCTTGTGCTGGAAGTAATTAAATGGGCTGAATGCAATTGTCAGAGCTCCAAGGGCCAGAACACTATCTCTTGTCAGGCCAAGAGTAATGGCTGAGCCTCTCTATTGGAACACAATGGAAGAGACAGGTGGAAAGGAGGCCCATTGTCAGCAGCCCAGATAACCGCCCTACCTGGGAATTGTTATAAATGTATTTTGATGGCTCATTATGTCAGGAAGAATGCTTCCTTATCTTTAGGAGTACTCAGCAGAACAGAGGAAATAATCCCAGCGTGGCCTGTTATTTATCTAGATGTAGTTCCTTAACAGAGACAAGGGGGTGGGGTGGTCCACACAGACCAGGATGTTCAGTTTACAGTGTTCTTTACGAATCTTCTGCTCTTACCTGAACAGCCTCTGTGGGTGGGTAGATGAGGATGGCTGACCCTGGACATCGGACAGAAAGGGATGTCTCTGGATGGTCCCTAAAGACACATCTTTTACAAGCTCTAAAATGTTAATGTGGCAATTCACTCAAAATAGAAGGGACTTTTTGCTTTTTTGCTTGAGAGGCACGGGTAGGTAATGGAGGAGTAACCCTAATGATAAACAAGTCTGGAGTGAAGCTGAGAAGGGGCACTTGTTCTAGAGCAGCTCAGAGGCTCTGGTGTGCTGGAATATGCCGTAGCTCTGCAAACCTGCTAAGGCATGGCTTGGAGGGATGACATCAAGCTTACCTGACTACAGGCCTGCCTCAAGACAGGGTGTGCTTCGAGAAACAAAGTCTCTCTCTCTCTCTCCCCCTCTTTCCCCTCCCACCCACATCCACTCCCACACACACACCTTGCAGTGAGCCAGTAAGATGCCTCAGCAGATAAAGGCACTTGCTGCCGAGACTCCACACGGTGAGAAGAGAAACACAGGCCAAAGGTTTAGCTCAGTAACAGAGCATTTGCCGAGCATACGCAAGGCATCCCGGCCAGTCTGTAAGCGCTGTGGCCCGGCTTGTCTGCCAACACTCACCCCAACTGGTCTGTCAACACATCACCCCACCTAGTCAAGCTGTGTTGCATTCCACAAGGGCAAAGGTTAACAGGTCCGAAACCATTACCTATATGTAATAGGACAGCATATTCTAGCAAACAGAAGGTAAACAGAGGAAGCCAAGCTCTGCACTGTTAGACAAGGTTATGGATAAGCAAGGGCAAAGGAGAGAACGTTCCATGGGATAATGGATTACACTTGCAGACATCAGTATGAATTACATGTTGCTTAAATGGAAACAGATGGTCAGAATAAAATAGAAATATATATACTTATATTAGGGGTACATATTTATATTTACATGTTAAAAATACGTACACACAGGTTAGTATACACACTCATAATTCTTCATTTTTTTCAGCTGAGATTATATGTGTGTGTGTGTGTCATATGTATATGTTTACATACACTGATGAATATGTCTAGTTTTGTTTGCCAGCTAAGATTACACACACACACACACACACACACACACACACACACACACACACTAAAGTTAATATACACAGCAATAATTGTTTGGTTTGTCAGCTGAGCTTGCATGTATGTGTGTGTGTGTGTGAGAGAGACACACACACACACATTCAGGCTAATACACACATGTATAATTTTTTTGTTAGCTGAGATTATGCACACACATAGACAGAGGTTGATATGAACACCTGTAATCCTTTGTCTTTTTCAGCTGAGGTCACCTAGAAACAGTGATGCCCTAATAGCAATGAACATTCCAAGCACTCAGATCTGGGCTTCTAAACCCATGCTCCATCAGGCCTCATCACACAGGGCTGCAATTCTAGTAACTCCAGAGGCAGAGGCAGAGGCAGATGGCAGCCAATCCATGGCCAGCTCCATCAGGCCTCATCGCACAGGGCTTCAATTCTAGTAACTCCAGAGGCAGAGACAGATGGTAGCCAATCCACGGCCAGCCTGGACTACAGAGTGAATTCAAAACCAGCCTTAGTAACATAGCATTATCATGTCATGTTTCAAAACATAAAAATGGGGGACCGGTGGGATAGGTTGGGGGGCTAGGAATATAGCTCAGTGATAGAATGGTTGCCTTGAAAATGTGAGACATTGCCTTTAATCCTTAACACAATAAGAACAATTAAACATGTTTAAAAAGCCAATAAATGGAACCAGAACTTCTTGGGTAAACAACTGACACCAAGACCGGGGAATATGAAACGAGCCTGGCATACCTTGAAGTGTTTAGAGTATAATGTTTTTAATGTCACAGTGACAGGGTATGCCAAGGGGACCCGGGGTGAATGGTGCCAACTGTTAACTGAGATAACCTCAAGTCCTCCTCAGATGGCCTCTCCTCTTCCAATTGTCTAGACTAAGTTTCTTTCTTTTCTTTTCTTTTTATTTGAGGGATGGGTGGGGTCTCTTTGTGTTTCCTGGCTGTCCTGAGACTTGCTTTGTAGGCCAGGCTGCCTTGAATTCACAGAGATCCTTGCCTCTGCCTCCCGAGTGCTGAGATTAAAGGCATGTGCCACCATACGCAGCTAGATGAAGTTTCTAAGAACAGGAAGGACAGATTCCAAAAACATCCAAATTTGAACTCTTTCTGTCACATTTTATTTGTCAAGCGAGTTGAAAGGTCGGCCCATATTCAAAGGGAGCAGAAATAGAGAGGACAACATGGCCGAAGGTGAGATGCAATGCACACGTTTAGAGTCTGCTCCTCTACTGTCTTGGATGCCTGACAAACCAAGAGACTGGTGCAGTAATAGTTCACACTTACCCACATCTCCAACCTTGAAAAGGCTACAAAAAAGACCTGAGAGGTTAGACATACAACATCCCTCCTATTTGAGAGTATCTGCAAGTGAGGTGAGAGAGAGAGTGTTTATGTACAGGGCCACATGCATATAAAGGTCAGAGGAGACTTTCAGAAGTCAGTTCTCTCCATCCACCGTAGGTTCCAGGAATCGAACTCAGGCCATCAGGCTTGCACACCAAGTGCATTTACCGCTGAGTCATCACACTGACTTATTTCCATGGTCGTGCAGAATGAAAAGTCAGCTCCCTGATGTTTAGGATAATTGGATGGTATCACATCCCAAAGCTTTGTCTGCCAACAGAGAAAGCAGCACCAGAGTGATGCTCAATATCATACTGCTATGTGACAGAATTCATCAAATACGCCCCCGAGGTTTGGAGCAAGTAAGTCCCAACCTCTAATGCAGTTTGGCTTTTGTAGACAGACTAAGGGTCTTCTTAAACATTTCCCTCACTTTGAAAAGAATAAAAATTAAAAATATTGCAAAGAGAAGTTTATGGGGCCTGAGGACTATGCTTATCTGTGGGTATAAGGACAAATTCTCAGAAGGTAGTTAGGAATTATGCTGGTTTAGTAAAGTGGTGGTTGTGGGTTCTCCTCTAAGATCCATGACTTTCCCAGCCTAGGTGGCTGGCCAGATTTCCAGTGCCAGGCATGGTATCCTCCTTCTTGTTGAGCAGGTCTCAAGGCCAATTAGAGAGCTGTCGGTTGCTGCCAGTGTATGTGTACCACTACTGCACTCATAGGGTTATCATGCAATGCTGGCTGCTGTGGTTCACAGGCATCATAGCTCTGTAGGACTGTTGGTGGCTTCCCTCCTTTGGAAGCTTGCATGGCACCTTCTAGTACTGTGAAAGTTAGTCCTCAGGGAGGAGGCTTTCGGGCCAGTTCCAAGCAGCTCCAGGCCTTGCATCTGAAGTGAATGGTGTCTTCAACAATGACTTACCTTCTATCCCTGATAGAGGGTAAGTGAGGCATTCCAGAAAACCACAACAACCAAAGTGTAGGGTTGTGGAACTCAGTCCCAACAGGCACAGCTACAAGACAACTTCTCCACTTAAGGCAGGAGAGGGGACAGGAAGATTGTGAGAGCCGGATGGCCAGAGGGTTTGCTATGAGTTGTATCTCCTAGGAATGTCGGAAGCTACACCTAGAAAGTCTCTCCAGCATAACTACCTAACCACGTGCTGAATGAGGACAACAGTAGACATGCTAAGGTAGACAGGGAAAGCCCGAGAGCCCTCAACCCTACAAAGAACTATAGATAACTAAGGAACGGTGGGAGCGGGAGAGTCCTCCTTAAGGAGGAGCACACCAATTGGTAATCCAATACCAAACGGTCAGCTCTGAAAACACATGTACAGGCAACATTATACAGACTGAGTGGGTCATGTTTCTGTATTTAGGATTATATATGTAAATACGTGTATGTGTATAACAATAATTATTGAAAAAAGAGGCCACGAATTTGAAAGAGAGCAAGACAAGGTATTTGGGGAGAGGGGGGTTGGAGGGAAGAAAGGAAAGGATTATATGATTATTATAATTTCAAAAAATAAAATAAGTCATTTTAGGAAGTTAAGGGTGTTTAAGTGTGCTGCTTTAGTTACTTTTCTATTGCTGTGATGAAACAACATGAGCAAAGAAACTTGTGAAAGAAAGCAGTTGATTGGGCTTACAAGTGCAAGAGGTTAGAGCCAATGATGGCAGGGCAAAGGCATAGTGGTGGGCAAAGCTGAGGGCTCACATTTCAACCCGCAAGTAGGAGGTTGTGAGAACACTGCAAATCCCAGGAGTCTTTTGAAACCTACCCCTTCCACCCAGCGGCATATCTGCTCCAACAAGGCCACACCTCCTAATCCTTCTCAAACAGTTCCACCAACTGGGAACCAAGAATTCAATCAGCCTGGGAGCCATTCTCGTTCACTACCACACATGCCATTGCCTCACCAGCTCAGATGCTGTTCCAGAGCACTGAAAATTAGAAAGTGACAACCTGAGTAGAAGTCTGTCTTCTAATGTCAGGACAGCCCCCATTGCTTCTGTAAATCTAACGGCTAACAATCAGGTGGCGTGGGAAGTCAGACACATAGCTAAAGGTTCAGAAATCAAGACTCCATTCTGCTGTCCTTCATACTTCAGAGCAAAGAAATGGAACCTGGTGATCGAGGAGACACTAGGAAGAGAGAGTGTCCCAGCTGTTAATCTGGGACAGATTGGCCTGGAAGATGACTCAGTGCTCTTGCAGAGGATCCAGGTTTGATTCCCTGCACCTGTGTGGTGGTTTGCAACAATCTGCAACTCCAGTACCAGGGTATCTGATGCCCTCTTCTGGTCTCCTCAGGCACCAGGCTTGCACATAGTGCACAGGCATACATACATGCAGGCAAAACACCTATACACATAAAAATAAATATTTTTAATTTAAAAAAAAAAAAAACCTTGGGATCGATGACCAAGTGCTATTTGGCCTGTTTCCTAGAGATTGACTGATGGCCAATCAGAAGTTCATGGTGGGGGGCAGTACTTAATGACTTTCTTAAATCAGTTTGGTTTCTGGAATTGTGTATGCTCATGATTGTAATGTGTTTTCTTCCCATCATATCTATATCCACTACTCTGTGACATAAAAAAGGTATCTGTATGTATTTGTGTTTAAATGTCTTTCTCTTTGAGTCTAGATAATACCTCCAGCTTCCTGGGTACTGCCACAGGCTCACCGCTCAAGAGAAGTTACCAAGTGGAGGTGAGGTTGAAAGAAGGGACAGAGAGAGAGAGAGAGATAGATGGTGGGGGCTAGAGAGATGGCTCTGCTGTAATGTGATTACATTGTGGACATGAGAACCTGAGTCTGGTCTCTAGGACACATGTTAAAAGTATGTTGAGTGTTGTGGCATGCACTTCTATTCCCAGTTCCAGGGAGGTAAAGACAGGAGAAACCCTGGGGCTCTGTGGGTGGCCAGCCAACCTAGATGAACTGGGAACTTTCAAGCTAACGCTGTGGACAGGCATAGTGGCATTTTGAACTTCTGAATGCTAAGCTCATAGATTGCCAAAGCTCCCTTGCAAATGAGAGTTTGGCTTCTACTTTTTCTGGCCAATTTAATCCAAACAGCTCCACTCATTTCTGCTTAATGATTTGGCTTGCAGGTTGCCAACTGTAGGGTTTGGATTTGGTTTTCAAACTAAGCCCTTTTGCCATGATTAAGTGTTGGCAACGCCTACAAGGAAGTTGATTTGAGTGATCTGTATCTCCAAATACTGTCTGAGTATCCATTACTACCTGCTAGCAGACATGGGGACTTGTTAAGGTCATTTTTTGGCTCTGTATTTGATCCAGGCTCTTGTCTGGTGGGAGAAGCCACTATGCTGGAGATCAATGTAATCCTGTCGCATCAGCAAGGAAGTTTCTTTGTGGCTTAAATCACCCTGCATCCAAGGAAAAGTCAAGTCGGTGGCCTCCTGGCTATGAATCCCCAAGGAATTCTGAGATTTCAGTGTTAATACCATTTTCCTTTCAGAATATTCCTTTTGCTTTTCTTCAAAAACCTGTGTGGCCAATTATTTTTTAATTACATTGCCTCTGCTTAAGGTATTTAGAGTGGTTTCCTTTTCCTTGCTTGGTACCAGTTCCTTCAGATACCTTGGAAAGCCAACTCCCTCACCTTACTCAGCCTTTGGCCTCTTCTGAACCCTCTCCCTTTAGACTAACTAGCTCTGTGCAGAATGAGTTTGAAGGACTCAGATGGTAGCTCTGATCCATCCCAGAAACTATGCCACCAGCGAAGTCAGGTAGAACTTAGAAAAGAACTAGGAATTATCTATCATGAGTCTACTTTTCATCCCAGATTGGGTCATTCATTTATTCATTTATTCATTGCTTATTAATCCCAAACATTTTAGAGACTATCCATCTCTACAGAAAATACAGAGATCCCACTATGGAGAAGCAGGATGTGGGCCATGACAGAGCATGGGAGCCTCCTTGGTGTCCACTCTCAACATTTCCTCTCCTATCTGCATAGAGAGGTGTGAAGCTTGGAGGAACTGTGCTTCACAGACAGTCTTTGAGGTTCCCTGGGCACACTTGACACCCCAGGTTTCTTTTCGAAACTCAAAGGAGATCCAAAAGGGTAAGTGGAAGAAGTAAGAGAGGCAGATGAGCACTGACTGTGGTCCCTACTATTTCTGCCTCTTCCCACCCCCCACCCCACCCTCAGGGACAATCACTGAGACCAATTGCTCTTGCTCGGCTGTTACTTAGCTATAGATTAGAGCCAGCTCAAGAGAACATTTTGGCAATGGGAAGAGAAGGAGCCTAGAAGAGAGACTATCTTAGTATGAAATCCATTTTTTTTTCTGCAAAGTTTTGGCTTTGGATGGAGATTGCCTTTCAGGTTGACATTTCCCAGTGAATCTGTGTGATGGCTGGTCAGGGAATTGAAGATGACACAGCATTTCTGAAGTCTTTTTGCCAGATGGCTGTAGGGGTGATTAATCGTGTTGATTTTCTCCATTTTGGCAGCTGCTGGTAGAGCTTGTGTTGACACTACTCACTGAGGCGCTGGTCTGGATGCCTCTGTCTTGCTCAGTTTTGCCCCCTGCTCCTCCTCCTCCTCCTCCTTCTCCTCCTCCTCCTCCTATCCCTGGGACCAGTGTTCTGAAACTGTGCAACTGTGACAGATAGGGTAGTCTGCAGCTTGGCAGTGGCCAGGTGACATCACACAGCTCCATTTCATTGTTTCTCCACAGGCAAAAAGGCCCATGTATGGCTCAACCCTAGGCTGTGATGTTGAAGCAGGTCACGGACAGGAGTGAGACCCAACTTGGGCTAGTCACTCAACTAGACTCTCAATTTGCCTAGCGTTTACACTTCACTTGCCCAGCAGGTACACATGCATGATGAGGAATCAATGGGGTCCTCGGTGTCTGTTATCCGAAGTCCTCTCCATCTCAAGTTCCTGAGTAAGACAGGTCATGACCTTAGCCAAGTGCCGCAGTTAGAGCTCTGAAGAGGCAGGCAGGTCACCAGGCATATACGTACTACTGTAGCCCCGGAAGAGCTGTAGTATACGCCTTGATTCTTTGTGAGCCATGTGATTTGGGAGTAGACAGGGGATCCAGTGTTGTTCACTGGGATCCACCATTTAGGAAGGGATGGAAAGGGAAAACTCTCACATTTCCTGTCTGTTCATACATAGTGGACCTCCTTCTGGTTCAGTTGCCTGTGAAAATCATCTCATGAAGAGAATGTGGCAAGAGCTAGCTTTCTGAGAAGTCTACTAGTAAAAATGTAGGTGCTCCTTTTAAAAAATACTCAGTGGGGTGGGGCAGACACTCATCATGGGATACAAATGAAATAGCAAGTTCTCCAGGGGCAAAGTCACCCACCTAAGTCCTTACTGCCCCAGACTGCTGGAGCTGAGGTTGGAACACAAACTTTGAAGGACATTTTCTCCTGACCATGGTGTCACTCTGAAGAGGATATTTATTCTTCAGATGAAAGTTTTCCTTTTATATACATGAGCAATAGAATATTCTAGAAAGAAAACTTGGTCTCATCAGGTTCCTTCAGTTGCTCAGGGCAGGAGAAAAGTGGATGTCCTGGTGGTCTCAGTCATGTAACACAAAGGCCCAATGTTTAGTTAGGGTAGCAGCACCTTGGGGGTGGTCTGAGAATCACTTGTGGTGTAGGTGGATTTTTAAAGCTCTCATAGAAATGTCTGTGTGTCTGGCTTCAGCCTGACTTAATAATTTGCTTACATAAACTCTGTGTCTCCCCTTGGTGGCCCAAGGTACCCAAATTTAAGAGCTTTATGAATGTCCTGCTACATTTAGTCTGCTATCCCCAGGATTAGCTGTTGCTCTAATTCAAATGGTATATTTACCACACACACACATCCTGCAAGGCAGGGCATGGTGTTAACCAGAACAGCCAGCGGCTGGGACAGGAAGCAGGTAGATCCCTCCTCCCCACAAACTTGTTCCCACCTCCCTTCCAGGGCTTTGTGGCCACAGTTTCCTTCCTGTCCTCTGGAGGCCAAATTGGGCATCTCAGTGAATGCCTAGGCCACATATTCAGACTCAGGGTACTACCTCCTCCTCCTCCAAGGTGGAAGGAATCATGATTTCTCTTTCTGGCTTTCCATTTTTTCTTTCCACATTGTTTTTCCTTCCTTCCAAAATGTAGTCTTCCCCAGGCTCCCTTTAGGGGCTTAGGCCAGCATATTCCAAGGTCTCTGCCTGAGAGAACATAATAGATTCTGTTTTAGAAAGAAGAAAGCCAAGGTAGTTAAGAAGAAACCAAGGTAGCCACACTGGTTTCCGCCGAACTCGGCATCAAATCTCAAGTACTTCCTTGCACCCCTGTTCACACTCCATTATACATCCCACCATACTCTAAAAACCTGCAATTCCTGCCGAGCACATCAAAACTCATGAAAAAGAAGCAAAGTTCCCTTTATTAAACAGATCTGTACATTCTTCCTCTATTGAATAACCAGGATCCAGGGGATTTCTCTATGTGTGGCATGGGATAGCTGAGGGGAAAAAAAAAAATCTACATACACTATGCTCTTATGTCTGTTAATTTTATTCCTCTAAGACAAAATTCTATCAATACAGCTATAGCTCTGTCAGGCATTCAGGATGAGAATAAATATAGATACACCAAGCTCTTTATCCATCTACTTTATGTCTCTGGGATGAAATCCTGTCTACATAGCATCAGTTCTGTCCAGTTCCCTAGCCCATAGTCCTGCCAATGACTAAACTCCTATGCTTCCAGCCTCATCTTTGTCCTCTGTGTTCTCATTCTCCATTTCTATTACTCTCTACTCCTGGCAATAAGAAAACTCTGCCAGAGATCTGCTCACCCTCTATGGAACCTCTGTCTTCTTCTCTTCTCTCTGGCCAAGCCATTCTGTCCACTCTACAGAAAATGCCTGACTTTTCTTTCCCTGGCTATAGGTTCTCTGCCTCCTCAGGAATGTTCCTCCACCCTACCTTTCACCTTGATATGTAAAAACCTCTTTTGTTCTCAGTCAGTTGCTCTGGAGAGCCACTAAGCTTCAAGGGGAGGAAATGGTCTGAGCTTCACTTGCACAAGAAACAAAGCTATGCATCTCCAGCCAGCTTGTCTCCTAGGCTCAGTGGGGGAGTTAGGAACCTAGAGGTTCAGCAGGTCTGGGGAGCTGAACTGTAGCCAAATGGTCTGGAAATATTTGGGCATGCAAGAATTTCATAGCAGAAGACAGCTGAAATATTAGAGGCTGGATAGCACCAAATATTCATAATAAATGGCTTGCCTTTTGACAGACCCTTGGCCAGTCAAAGTTCAGCTTTAATACACAGCTGAATCTCTATAATATATTCTTGTGGCCTGCAAGATTTCTCCTCCATTCCTTTTCATTCCCTATAGCAAACCACGATGAGCACAACTTTCCCTCCAAAGTTTTCTGTTTCTTTTAAAAGCATAGTGTAGTTGGAGTTTTCTCCAGTCCTGCCCAATCCCTCAGCCACTCAGACCCAAATAAACACACAGAGACTTAAATTACTTATAAACTGTATGGCCATGGCAGACTTCTTGCTATCTAGTTCTTATATCTTAAATTAACCCAATTCTATTAATCTATAAGTTGCCACGTGGCTTGTGCCTTACCAGTACTTTACATCTTACTTCTCATGGTGGCAGCGGCTGGCAGCATCTCCTGACTCAGCCTTCCACCTCCCAGAATTCTCCTCTCTGCTTATCCCGCCTATACTATACTTCCTGCCTGGCTACTGGCTAATCAGCGTTTTATTTGTCAGTCCATCAGAACAACACATTCAAAGCATACAGAAAGACATCCCCTGCAGCATAGCTTCAAAGGGTCCCAGCAAATGTCATTGAAGGCTCTGGAGAGAGGCCCTCTGAGTGATTCTCCTCCCTGGGCTTAACACTAGCTCAGGAGATACTGATTTCAAGGCCAAACACACAGCAGTGGTATGCTCTTGACATATGTTCCTCGCAATCATCCCATTGAGATTTTGCACAGCATTTTGAAGCAGGAATGACCTGTAGTCACATCATCTGGTGCTGGGAAGTCCATATGGTAAATACTTGTGTGCACTCTGCAGATATGACTGTGTGATGCACAGTGATCTGCCAGCATATGCACAGGATGTGGGTAAAGAGCTTGGACTGCAGCAGACATTCTTCCCCAGGATTACCCTTCTTTCCTTCTCACTTGTCTTTCTCTTGCTGGACCAGCAACCACTATGTTGAGGGCTCAAAATTGACTCCTGTGAAAATGGATGCTCACATAAAAATTTATCGAGTATTCTGTAGCTAGAGTTTTCCTGCCTTGCCCACAGTCAGGACAAATCTCTGTCACCCGCCAGTCCCACAGCCGCTCAGACCCAACCAAGTAAACACAGAGACTTATATTGCTTACAAACTGTATGGCCGTGGCAGGCTTCTTGTTAACTGTTCTTATATCTTAAAGTAACGCATTTCTACAAATCTATACCTTGCCACGCGGCTCGTGGCTTACCAGCATCTTCACATGCTGCTTGTCCTGGCAGTGGCTGGCAGTGTCTCCTTCTGCCTTCCTGTTCTTTTATTTCTCCTCTGTTAGTCCCGCCTATACTTCCTGCCTAGCCACGACCAATCAGGTTTTATTTATTGACCAATCAGAGCAACTTGACATACAGACCATCCCCCAGTACAGCCAAGTGCAGACCATCTCAGACACCTGCACTCAGGCCCATGGTCCTAATCATCCTCTATGCAAACCTGCTGGGTAACGCCACAAGGAACCCAAGAAGGGCTCCCACAGGACATACATTAACATCCCACAGCAGTATTCATATATTCTATTTCATATATGAATTATATTTACCTAGAATATTTTAGAAACTTTAATCATAATAGCTGAGAACTAGAAAATAACCCAAATGCTCAACGAACCCATAAAGAGATAAACAAAATGTGGTATATCTATGCAATGGAATATTATCAGGCCATGAATAGGAATAAAGTACTGATACATGCTGTGACGGTGATCTTAATCTTGAATTCTTTTTTTCTAAATGGAAGGAGGCAATAACAAAGGCCACAGAGGGCACAATGGGCAGACTTTCAGGGAAAAGGTAGACCAGAAGTTCCACAGATCAGGGCATGGGTAGGGAGGCATTATAAACTACAGACTAATGGGTAACTATTTTGTTTTTTGTTTTTTGTTTTTCGAGACAGGATTTCTCTGTGTAGCTTTGGTGCCTTTCCTGAATCTTGCTCTGTAGACCAGGCTGGCCTTGAACTCACAGAGATATGCCTGCCTCTGCCTCCGGAGTGCTGGGATTAAAGGCGTGTGCCGCCACCACCCACTAATTTACTAATTTACTTTTTAATTTTTATTTTTTTGTTTTTTTGAGACAGGGTTCCTCTGTGTAGTTTTGGGGCCTGTCCTGGATCTCGCTCTGTAGACCAGGCTGGCCTTGAACTCACAGAGATCCGCCTGGCTCTGCCTCCCGAGTGCTGGGATTAAAGGTGTGTGCCACCACTGCAGTCTCTCTTGTAGCTCTGGCTGTCCTGGAACTCACTATTTCAAACTCAGAGATCTACCTGCCTCTGCCTCCGGAGTGTTGGGATTAAAGACATGTGCCACCACTGCCGGGCTGGTACCTAATTCTTTTAGAGCTATGACAGTGTCTTTAAAGCAATTGAAAAATGATAGTTGTATAACTTGATTGGTATACAATGTTACATAGAATTGTCCACTTCAGGGGGAAACATGCGACAAGTAAATTACATTTCGACAAACCTCTTATTAAAAATAGATTTTCAGCCGTTATTAGAACCTCTGCCAATCATGGCTCCCGCCAGAAGCCCAAAGCTGAACAGTTCCCAGCACTGGCTACTGTGATTTCATCTCAGGGTGAGACAGCCCTTCATTCTCAAACGCAGTTGGGTGTCATGTTCCATGTCTTTGGGTATCAGTGTGTCTTTGGATATCCAGGAGATCTTAACCATGAGCTCCAGATTCAATGGGTGTGGCACGCACCCCAAGCCTGCATTTCTAACTAACTCCCAAGGGATATGGTGGCCTTCCCGCCTGCAGCTTGGACAGCCAGGGTATAGACCCCAGAATCAGTTAGTCAGAATACTTGCACTTTGGTGTAGGTCCTTGCCTTCTCTGTGGCTACCTGGTCCAATCCAGTCACATAGTAGGACTTTTAAGCATATTTTAAGGATACTTTTTCCTACTCTTTGTCAATTTTAGATGCTAGTGGTAGATTTTTAACCACTGTTGCTGCCCAACTTGGTGAAGTCTTTTAATGTCCTATAACCTGTGTGGAAGGCACCTAAGATCTTGATGTCTTCTCTTTCACTGAGCCAGCCGCTTGCTTCACCATCACAGGGGAAACCCTGAGTGGAGCTGAATTTATGCCTCCCTGGTAATGCCTGTGTGTTCAAAAGGAAGAGATTCGTTCCTGTTACAAACATCATATACCTTGTCACTTCCAGACATGTAGAGACATTTTAGAAGCCCTGCCTCTTCAGAAGGACAGAAAAAGCCAAAGGATTATGAATTTATCAATGAGCTGTGGTAGAGCTATCATGTGCAGGACTCTTTTTGGTTTGCTTTGTTTTGGTTTGGGTTTGTTTTCTGTCTGTTTTAATTAGTTCGTAGTGAATGTCTGTAGCATGCTAGATGCTCTGCCTTTACCTCAGAAAGAGAGATCTGAAAATGAGTAAAGCACCTGCATCTTCTCCCTGTGAGAAAATATAAAGGGAAAGAGAAACAAGGCAATTAGAGACTTGGGGTGGCTGTATTGGATAGGTCTAGATTCTGTCTTCTCTACAGTGATGTGTGTGTACATGCTTGTATGCATGCATATTTCTGTATGTGCTTGCTCGTGCATGTGTGTGGGTTACATGTGCACATGTGTGTACCAGTCTAGAGGCCAGAGGTCAATGTCAAATATCTTTCTTAATTGTTCTTTTTTTTTTTTAAAGACATGATCTTCCACTAAAGCTGGAGCGCACGGGTTGGCTGGACTACTAGCCAGCAAGGCCCCGAGATCTGCCTGTCTCCACCTCCCCATCACTGGAGTTATAGACGCACACCGTTCACATGGGGTGCCAGAGACCAAACTCAGTTTCTCATGCTTGTTCAGCAAACACTTTGCCCACTGAGACCCCTCCCCCAACCCCTCTCTACAGATTTTGCTGATGAACTGCCTCCTGGTCACAGTCCTAAACACAAGCAAAATCTACTTGTACAGACTTGCTGAAGGAACACAAGGGGTGTGGCAGAGAGAACGTTAAATCCATGTAGCAGTCTACTGCCATTGGGTGGCAAGATTTTGATGAGGTGACTGAGCTCTGAACCCCAGGAAAGCACTGTGTTGTACAAAAAACCTGAGGTTCAAATTTCTCTTCTTCCCTGCATCTAGATGTGTGGGACTCACTGATTTCTAGACCTTCTGGGTCTTGTTTTCTTTACCCATAATATAAATGATTACAGTACCTTCATTAAAGGGATGAAACCATCAGGAAAATGAAGTCAAGAACGGAAAAGGACTCCATGAACTGCTGGGCTTCGAACTCAGAAGGTACTGCTGTCGCTTTGAACCCTGCAGGACTGGGCTGGTGGGAGCAAATCTCGCATACCACCGGGTCACTGCCTCAATGCTGCCTCAGAGGCCTGCTTCACAGCTTAGGGGATGTCTGGCATCCCTAAAGACAATGCCTCCTAATGGTGACCAAGAGGGAGTACATGTCTGAGTCTTTCAAATTCTTTAGGACTCTGTCTTTGGTTCCAGAATAAAGCTGCTAAACACACTATGAAATTCCTTCCCAGACAAGCAGGGTTTATATCTGTGGTACTTACCAGTTACCTTTTTTGTTGCTGTAACAAAAACTCAAATACAAAACATTTTAAGAGAGTAAGGAATTATTTTAGTTTATCACTCCAGGGAGAGATAGTCCATCATGGCAGGGAAGCTGGAGGCCAGCTTGTCACATTGCATCAGCAGCCAGGAAGCAGAGAGCTGATAGGAAGTGATGCCCAGTCATGAAACTGCAAGGCTCTGGTCGCTAGTGACTCACTTCCTCCAGTAAGACTACACCTCCTAAGTGTTCCTCGGTCTTCCCAAACTGTGTCACCAGTGGGGACAAAGTGTTCAAACCCAGGAGTCTATGGGGGTGGGCAGCATTGCCTATCCAAACCCAGTACAGTAGCCTATCTGTGTTCTATAGACAGAGAGCTTAATAATGCCAAACACATTTCTTAAGACTGTTAAAAGGTTGGGCAAATTCTACTGAGATTTTGTAAGTGAACGGTAGGATCCAAAGAACTTGAAACTGTAGAATCTGGTGCCATACCTTTCAAACCTTGTCCCTTCTCCAGAGCCCAGGCATTTCTGGTGCTGTGGCCCTGAATCTTTGTGTCACAACTGCACGTGAGTCCACACAACAGAGAGGGGCAGTATTCTTAACACCTGTCTGGCTTTCAACCTACCTGTAAGAACCACTTGAAATATCTCATTAGTTCTAACCAACCGTAGCTTGAAAATCTCACATTTCAGGATTTTTTTTTGAAACTCTGTGACAATGTAGGCACATTGCTAGCTCTCTTAGCCAATACTGGCCCCAAAGTTTAATGTATTGGCTTTGTGGGCATCTGTTCATGAATCAATCAGATGCTACCTTTCTTCATTCAGAAACTATTCATTGACCACGTAAATAATGTGAAAAAAGATGTTAAATAAAAAATGAAACAAACTCTGCCCTTTCTAACAGATAGAAAGATGCAGATTTTCTACAAACAAGTGGTTTCAAAATGGTATTTTTTATGAAGAAAATAAAATGAGAAGTTTTTAAAAGGCCCTTAGGAAGGTGGCACTCAAGCTCACAGCTGAAGGAGACAAGGAGCCCCCTGGGATGAGCTAGCAAAGAGCCCTCATCCTCCGAGGGCACAAGGCAGCTCAAGTGAGGTAGCTCCAGAAGGAGGTCATCTCCTCCAGAAACGGGTGGGTTGAAACTTAGCGAGGGAAAGAAAAGAACTACAGAGGAGATGGAGTGCAAGGACGGGAGGCCGGCCCTTCAGGGCCTTCTGGTAAAGACTGAGTTTTAATCAAAGGCAGTAGGGTAGCAGTTACAAATCTTAAGCAAGGGAGTAACCAATCCCTCTTTTTAAAGACTGCGTAAAATCTTGGCTTGGAGTGAAATAAAACAAAGCAAGCAGACCCCCCACTGGTCTCTGTGGCCTTGGGTGGATTTGATCTCTCCAGTCTCCTCACCCCCACCCTGGTTCCCCTGCCCTAGTTTTAATCTATATGCAATCTTTTCTGTTTGTTTTCATTCTTGTTGGCTTTGTTTTTATCTGAGACAGGGTCTCATTGTGTCGCTCAGCCTGGTCCTGAGTTCAGGGTCCTCTACCTCAGCCTCCCGTGTTCTGAGTGACAAGGGTGTGCCACCGTGTCTGTCTTGTCAACCAGCAATCCTGCGATGTGACACAGGATTACGATGACTGAACGAGGCCATGCAAATAAAGTGTTTAACACCGTGCCTGACCACCAAAGATGACAGGAAATTGTGGGCTCTTATTGCTGTGGCTATTCTTGGTTCCCAAAGCATCAGGTGCTAAGAAGTAAGGGGCCAAGGCTGACATGAAATTATAAGAAAGCAGAGGACTAAAGGGTGAGAGTAAGACCCAGCTCCACACGGTGAACAGCGCAGAAGTTTGGGGTAGGTGCACAAGCATGCCATTTCTCTCCTGCACAGTCAGGATGGCATTGCGCTGTGACGTCAGGACAGAACAGAGTAGCCAATGATCAAGGAACTGAGTGGGAGTAGGCAAGAGCCCATCCTGCTATTCTGCCCCATGGGCTCCTAATGAGATTTGAACCATTTTAGAGTACAAAAGAAAGACTAAAACTTGTCAAGCAGGTCAGGGGCTCCCAGCCGTCACCCAGACAACAGTCAGACTAAGTGAACACATAAATGTCTAAATTTTAAATGAAGTAATACGAATAAACATCATTCATTTATATTCATTGTTGTTTGTTTGTTTTTCAAGATGACATCTCACGTTGTCGCTCTGGCTGTCCTCGAACTCACTCTGTAGACCAGGCTGGCCTTGAACTCAGAGATCAGCCTGCCTCTGCCTCCCAAGTGCTGGGATTAAAGTGTGCACCAGTACACTCAGTTCAATCATTCATTATTTTTTGCTGTTGTGTGTTTAACAGTAAGGGAAGGAGAAAAACTACAGTTTTGAGAGGCTTAGTTGTGGGGACAGGTTCTGAGACATGCACCTTGTTAGGCCATATTGTTATCATGTGAACATCAAAAGACAGGTGCTTAGAACATTAGGTGATATAATCTCACAATTGTTTTATATATATACATATATATATATAACATTTTATATATATATAAGATATATATATATATAATTGTTTATATATATATATATATAAAACAATTGTGTGTATGTGTGTGTGCATGCATGCACGCATGCAATATAATCTTATGATATCAACTTAACAGGCTCTAAGATCACCTAGGAAACACCCCTCTGGGCATGTCTGTGAGGAAGTTTCTAGACTATTTTAACCCTCCTTAAATGTGAGCAGCATCTTATCATTGGCTAGGATCCTGGGCGAACAAAAAGGGAAGTTAACTGAGCACCAGCATCCATCTCTCTCCTCTTCTTGCCTGCAGACTTAGTGTGACGAGCGAGGTGCCCCATGCTTACACTGCTGTGACTTCCCCACTGTGATGGACTGTGCCCTCCAATTATACAAGAAGACAATCCCTTCTTTCAGGAAGTTACTTTTGTTGGGTATTTCATCATAGCCATGAGAAAAATAACTAACGTCAATCTTTGGGACCAACATGGTGTATGTGGTCCTTTATTGACTAAATGGCCTCATACGATGCATGAAAGACGCAGAGCCCTGGTAGGGAGGAACTTCCCGGTTGTGAGCTGGGCACTTTGAGTTCATCAGAAGGAGATGGGCGAACCCCAGCTGCCTGGGGGTGAGGGGCAGTGGCTGCTTCTGCCAGTCAAGCCAGGAAGGGGTAGTTTGTAGCTATGTAGCCATAGTCCTCGAGAGAACAGCCACAGGCAAGCATCTCTGCAGCTGGACACTGTGGCAGGGATGGGGCAGGGCCAGGAGTTCCCCTCCGGAAACAACAACAGAAAACAGTTTTTTGACACAGGATCTCACTGTGTAGCCCTGGCTAGCTTGGAACTTACCATGTCTATCAGGCTGGCCTCAGACTATCTGCCTGCCTCTGCTTCCTGAGTGCTGAGATTAAAAGCATGGACCGTGATGCGTGGCAAAAATCAATTTTGTAGCCATCAAATACTCATTGTGCACCCCCTTGGTTCCAGACTCCCCTGTAAGTATTGTGTCAGGCAGTCAGGGTTCAACATATAGCCTTCCCCTTGGGGAAGTTTAATCTGTGCAAAGAGAATCACTGAGCAAGCAAAACAGTCCAGATGATGCCACTCTGAGGGTAAACACAGTTAGAGTTTTCTTAAGAATTACTCAGGAAGCCAAATTGGAATATGCCTCTGCCTCACAGTACAAAGTATTTGTTCTGGAGGCCTTTCAAATACACACCTGGGACTCTTGAGCCCATGCAACCTGGGATCTCAATAATCGAGTGTCTCAAAGAGCGCAGGATGTTCTAGTGAGCAGTACTAATAAAGTGGCCTCATTCTGGAACTGACATTACAGCACTTAGTGGATCGCCTGCTTCCATGGGCGTTTTGATAGTGAGTTTATTTCAAACACAGAAACCACACAGTATAAGCAAGAGACATGAGCCAGAAATGGGTATCTCTGGTACTTATAGGTCACTAGCCTCTCTTGTCCTCTTGAGTGATATGTCTCATTTCTTTAAGTTTCCTTTGCCTTTCTTGGGAAAAGAGCAGCCTGCAGAAGGTTAATGTTCCCTTTCCCTTGGGACATCCTCATTCTGCTAGGTCCCACGAAGAAATTATGTGGAGAGGTTGGAATAGAGATTGGAAGGAGGCTACGTGCAGGCCACACGCAGAGGCAAAGCTGCTTAAGTATTCGGGTTTCTTGTCTCTCGTGGAGCCCAGGTACTTAGACTCTTGGGCCAGTCACTTGAGAGCTCATTTGTCCAGTCCCCATGATCTCGTGACAGATGTGGTGGCCTTTCAGCATGTTGTACATTGGGATCAACATGCACAACTCAAATTTCATCAAGCAAACTTCGGTATTTCAGCGTGGAACCTGGTTTTCACTAGAGTCGGCACCTCTTCCCAATCCTTCTGTGCCTTATTTTGAAATGCAGATAGGACCCCAAATAACCGGATGCTGAAATGCAGATAGGACCCCAGATAACCAGATGCTTCCATTTGTCCTCTACTTGCTCGTGTGTGTGTGTGTGTGTGTGTGTGTGTGTGTGTGTGTGTGTGTATACTCTTCCCTCTGTGACCTGCTCTCTCGTTGCCCATGCTTTTTGCTTTTTTCTCTCTATGATCTGACACATCACTCTCAAGGAGAAGGCTGGAAGATGCTTCCATGACTTGGATGTGTATTACCTAGCTTTGAGGGGCTTGTGGTGATATTAGTAATCTAAATAATAAAGCTTGCCTGAAGATCAGAGGACAGAGCTAGCCACAGAGTTAAACATAGAGGTCAGGCAGTGGTAGCACACACACACACCTTTAATCCTAGTGCTTGGGAGGCAGAGATCCATCTGGATCTCTGTGAGTTCAAGGCCACCCTGGGCTACATGAGATTGACTCAGTCTATGGGACAAACAGAGCCAGGCAGTGATGGCATACACCTTTAACCCCAGTATTTAGGAAGCACGCATGCCATTAATCCCAGCACCAGGAAGGTTGAGATAGAAAGTGAAATGGCTGGGCAGAGAAAGTCATATAAGGTGTGAGGAGACAGGAACTAGAGAGCCTTTCTGCTGAGGACTGAGAGGCATTCAGTCTGGAGGCAGGAGCATCTCTTTTCGGCTGAGGAGTTGGCGAGGTGAGAAGTGGCTGTGACTTGTTCCCTCTGATCTTTGAGCTTTCACCCTGATATCTGGCTCCCGGTCTTTATTAGAAGACCATTTAGGATTTGTGCAACAGGAGTTCCTTTCTCAGGATGAACCTTTTTAAACTTTCCTATTGTAGTGGTAGTTTTTTAGGAGAAGCTTCAATGAGTTTTAAGATATGAAAATCTGGACTTTGAAGTCAAGAACTCTTAAAATGAGAAGTGGCTAGCTGCAACTCACCTTCCCTTTCCAACTGGGAGACTGTGGGTAATGGAGGGTTCGTCCTGAGGGGGAGGTCAGATGTTGACACACCAGGAAGAACTCTTGCTCTGGGGAAGGAGAAAGCTCACGCTTTCCCTGAACTTCTTCCTTTCTGATCTGCAGAATAAGCACACACACACAAACACCGCTGTGAAGATCCAGAGAGAGAATGCGTAGAAAGCATCTTACAGAAAGAACAGTGACAGCATCCGCCAAAGCTATCGGTAAGCTTCCCATCTTCTAAACCCCAAGCCAGCTCAAGGCAGGAAGTTCTATACCCACGGAGGATACAATATTTAACAACTGCCGAGGCATCCACCAATCACACTGCTCCTTGACCTAATCAAAGCGAAAGCTATGAAGAGACAAAATGCTCCCAGCATCTCTGCTCATGCCCACAGCACTCTTCCCAAGGGACTAGTCTGTCAGGCGCAGATACTCAGAGAGTGAATTTAAAACATGGTTTAGTGAACTAGGGAGATGCCTGACTGAGAAAAACACAAATGTGAGGACCTGAGTTTGAATCCTAAGAACCCATGTAAGGCTGGGCATCCATAATCCAAACTCTCCCATAGAGAGATGGGACATAGAGACAGGAGAATCCCCGGAAGTTCCCCGGCTTGGTAGCCTGGCATGTGCTTCTCAGTGACAAAAAAACAAAAAACAAAGAGACACTGTGTCAAGGTGGAAGGCAAGGACTGACGCTTGAGTTCTTTTTCTGGTTGCACACACATACACACACACACACACACACACACACACACGCACGCACGCACGCACGCACACATGTTCACACTCTTTATGTTGTGAAGCTTTACTTCATACACATTGTCAGGGGCAATTCCACTGTACAAGAAGCTGTTACCTCTTTTCCCTAAGCTTTCTCAGGGCCCTGTGGTCCAGCCATGCCCTACTTGACTCCCTAGTCAAGTATCTTTTATTTTTTCCAAGCTCCATTCCAGGTGCTGGTCCCTGAACACACGCAGCCTCTTTTCCTTTACCTGAGTTACAGATTCATTAACCCAGACTTTCTCAAAATGTTATTATTAGAACTTTAATCACCCATGTCCTCCTTTCAAGTTCTTTCTAAAATTAATTTCTGGCAATAATAATTATGTCAGTCAGGGGCCAGCCAAATATACCTGTGGCCCCGGGGCCACATCGAGACGGGAGTTTCCAGCCATCATCTATTTTTTGGCTCCTAACGGTTGTGCCACTTTCTCCACCTGCTCCCTTCTCTCTGCCCCACAGCGGTGAAGTAGCAGGTGGGTCTGTCTTCCCCTCTCGGGCGGGCAGACTCGGTAAATTATGTCCGAGGTGAACTCAGACAACAAGGAAATGGTAGATAAATCAGGGTGAAGTCAAGGGCAGAAGTCAAAATGGCAGCGGCTTTGGCGGGGCCCCCACAAGGAAGGCAATGGGGAAGCTGGAAGAGAGAGAAACCAGGGAAAAGAACAGCTGGCAGAGCACATAGATGGTGGCAGGATTCTTAATCTGAAAGATGGTCTTAGCCCACAAAGGAGTGGGCACTCTCAGGAGGTGTGGTCTTGTTGGAGGAAGCGTGTCACCGTGGAGGCGGGCTTTGAGGTCTCTCATGTGCTTGGGCCACGCCCAGTGAGACAATCTACTTCCTGTTGCCTTTGGATCAAGATGTTAGGGTTATCAGCTCCACCACCATGTCTGCCTGTGTGCTGCCTTGCTTCCCACCAAGAGATAGTGGACTAAACCTCTGAACTGTAAGCAAGGCACCCCAATTAAATGTTTCTCCATGTAAGACTTGCCGTGGTCATGGCGTCTCTCACAGCAATAGAAACCCTAAGATAGCCCTATTGTTTTTAATGTGCTCTAGGAGAACACTGATGAACACACAAGATTAGGTAAAAGAATGGTAAATCCATTTCAATAAAGGCCTGCCTGTCTTCTAGTCGCCATAATCTCCCTCCATTTATACACACAGCACAGCCTTAAGATGCAAGACCACCTTGACTGTAGTCAGGCAGTATCTTACTGGCCCTGCTTCCATCAGCCCTGGTCAACATGAGGTTAACCAGACTGACTCTGTCTGTCTTGACATTGTTTATTCATCCAACAAACATGTAATGGGTGTCTGCTATTTTCAAACCTCTGGGCCTGGTGCTAGAGTTAGAATTATGTTTTTTTTTTTTCTTAAAAATGTATTTATTCTTATCATATGTAGATAAATGAATACCTGCACATATGTGGGTATGCCACATGCTTGTCTGTTGCTCTCAGAGGCCAGAAGAGGGGCTTAGATCCCTTGGAACTGGAGTTACAGGTGACTATATGTGCTGGAAACTGAACCTGGGTCCTCTGTAAGAACAGCAAGTGCTCTTAACTGCTGTGCTAACCCTCCAGCCCCACAAGGCATAAGGAATTGAGGTGATTGACAAGAACACTGGCTCACCTGTGAAGGGAGAAAACTCAGAGATCTAAGAAAGGGTCAAGGCCAGTGGTTCCCTGGATGGTGGGAGGCAGCTTCTGAGCTGCTCCAGATATTTGCGTGGAATATTAGGAACCTCCGAGGGAGTGTTCAGGGGAATAGAGTGCTCAGATTTGGGTAGGCAGCCCTCTGGGGGATAACGGTAAAGCAGCGTGTGTCTGTGTCAGACAGTAAGAGCTAAAGAAAATCCTAAAGTGACGAGATTGGTGATAACGAGGGTGGAGAGAAGTGGACGGTACAGGAGGTCATGAACTTGGCTGAGCAGCTGGTCAGGGAGATCAAAGAGAAGGGGAGGGGACAGACTTCCCTCCTCCATATTTCTGCCTTGGTGCCCTGGTGGAAAGGGACAGCAAAGCCACCCACATAAGAGCGAAGAAGGGAAGCAAGTCTGAGGCTGGACTCCAACTGATGACGTCTCCTGGGTACTGCAGTACATGGGGCAGTAGGCAATTGTATGGATTGGTGTTCCTCCAAAGAGCCTGTTCTGCACACTGTAACAGGATACAGAGCCCTGCCAGAAGGTGAGGTGACCTGCTGTGAGTCTGAGAGGGAGGAAACCACCTCAGCTGAGCTACAGGTCTGCTTAGTGATTGTATTCATTCCTCTGTCATCACTGACTGTATATCTGACAAGAAGCGTCTTAGGGAAGGATGGACTTTTATCAACTCCCAGTTTTGTGATGGGAATACATCGTGGCTAGGATGTTCTCTAGCATGTTCAGACTATTCTCACTGCCTGGTCCCCTTTCCCTCCCCAACCCCCCACAATGACCAATCATTTCCTCTAGGTAACCACCCCCCACCACAAAGTTTCTCCAACCCCCTCCCCCAAACAACACCACCAGCTAGAGTCCAAATCTCCAAACCTATGTGTCTCTGGGACGTGTGTCACACATGAACCATAACAGTCATGATGCTTCTATGCATTTGGACACTGGCTCCTTCTCTGATGTCTCGACTTGAAGAAGCCTAGGTCCAGGCGAAGAGTCAAGAGAGCTGTCAGCACATGGCATCCTTCTATTGCTGCCCCAATGATCTTAGAGTCTTTATTTTCTCAATGGCCATTTTCTCCCCCTTAACATTTGGCTACATTTTCCCCACCTTTTCTTTTCATCAAACGGGGCCCCTCCCTCTCAAAGGCTAAGGAACCCCCAGGCCTGCTTTGCCATCCACCCACTCTCCTGCTTCCATGTAGTCCTTGATGCTGGTGATGGCCTCCTCTTCACTTCTACTCCATGCGTTCTCTATCAACACACTCCTCATCCCATCCTCCCACGTGCTCAAGTCCTCCGTTCTGAAAGAAGACAGAAGAAAGGGCCTGCAGGGACTCCTCTGCCTCCGTGGAGCTAGCTCTTCAGTGACCTCCTCTGTCTCACTAGAGTTTCTTGAAGAGTCCTGCTCTTCATGTCCTCACTCCTCTGCCGCTCTAGAGCTGTTTGTTCTCTTGGAGAGTCCCTCCCCTTGCACACATGCTTCTTAGCAGCCCTTAGCCAAGTGCACCAGTGCCTCCCTCCGTGTGTGTGTGTGTGTGTGTGTGTGTGTGTGTGTGTGTGTGTGTGTAGACCAAAGGTTGATGACCAGTATCTCCTTAAATCACTTCTC
The DNA here is from genome assembly GCF_049852395.1 of Peromyscus maniculatus bairdii. NCBI lineage: Eukaryota > Metazoa > Chordata > Mammalia > Rodentia > Cricetidae > Peromyscus > Peromyscus maniculatus. The sequence continues at coordinate 92,721,588 of NC_134862.1, forward strand.
CACTTTATGATTGAAGGATTATTAGCACATATTAACTATACAAAACAGTGGGTTCCATATGTTTTCATGTACATACATAATGCATTGTGTGTGTGTGTGTGGGGTCTCTCAGTGAACTTGGAGCTCACTCTTTTTTTTTTTTTAATTATTATTATTATTATTTTACAACACCATTCAGTTCAACATAATAGCCACAGAATCCCCTGTTCTCCCCCTCTCGCCCACCCCTCCCCCCAGCCCACCCCCCATTCCCACCTCCTCCAGATCAAGGTCTCCCCCGAGGACCGGGGTTGACCTGGTAGACTCAGTCCAGGCAGGTCCATTCCCCCCTCCCAGACCGAGCCAAGTGTCCCTGCATAAGTCCCAGGATTCAAACAGCCAACTCATGCAACGAGCCCAGGACCTGGCACCAATGCACAGCTGCCTCCCAAACAGATCAAGCCAAATGACTGTCTCACCCGTTCAGGGGGCCTGATCCAGTTGGGGGCCCCTCAGCCTTTGGTTAATAGATCCTGTGCTTCCATTCATTTGGTTATTTGTCCCGGTGCTTTATCCAACCTTGGCTTCAACAATTCTCGCTCGTATAAACCCTCTTCTTACTCACTAATTAGACTCCCAGTGCTCCACCAGGGGCCCAGCCGTGGATGTCTGCCTTCAGATTCCTCAGTCCTTGGATGGGGTTTATGGCACCACTATCTGGGTGTCTGGCCATCCCATCACCAGAGTAGGTCAGTTCCTGCCGTCTCGCGACCATTGCCAGCAGTCTTTTGAGGGGGTATCTTTGTGGATCTCCATGGGCCTCCCTAGCTTGGAGCTCACTCTTATGCTACACTGGTTCTGAGGATTTGAATCCAGGTCCTCATGTTTGCATGACAAGCATTTTATTGAGTCCTCTCCCCATCGTCTCTAAAGACTTCTCCCCAATTCTCCATACATTTCTTCCTAAGGTCTTCCCTTCCCCAAGTACCTGGAAGCCATGACCACTGTGATTTTTTTTTTTCCAGAACTGTTATTACAAGTGTGTTCCTGGTAAGTAATTTCAGTCTTATCAAAGAAACCTTTACTGCATGCTTTGTACATGCTAAGAATAGGCATGGAAAAGGCACTCAAGAGACACAGACTATAACAGGAGTCAACCAGACAGTACCCCAACCAGCTACTGCCAACACTTTGTAGAGTGTGGTGGTATTGTGTTCCCCAAAATATTGTGCACCCTAATAAACTTATCTGGGGTCAGAGAACAGAACAGCCTCTAGATATAGAGGCCAGAAAATGGTGGCACACACGCCTTTAATCCTAGCATTCCAGAGGCAGAGATCCTTCTGGATCTCTGTGAGTTCAAAGCCACACTAGAAACAGCCAGGCCTGGTGACACATGCCTTTAATCCCAGGAAGTGATGGCAGGAAGCAGAAAGGTATTTAAGGTGTGAGGATGAGGAACTAGAGCCTGGTTAAGCTTTTAGGCTTTTGAGCAGCCCAGTTCAACTGAGAGGCATCCAGTCTGAGGAAACAGGATCAGCTGAGGAATTGGCAAGGTGAGGTGACTATGGCTTGTTCTGCTTCTCTGATCTTCCAGCATTCACCCCAATACGTGACTCCAAGTTTGTTTTTATTAATAAGACCTGTTAAGATTCATGCTACAGTAGAGTGGTATAATGAAGCAAATAAATATGATGGGCTGTTTTTTATTGAGCCATCTAGCAGACATATTTTGTACTTTATTATTTCTTAATTAAGACTAGTTATAGTTTAAGTGGTTAACTACTTAAACTGGCTACTGGCTTCCTATCCAACAGTGTGGATTTAGATAAAACCCATATAGTATATGGACTAGCAACATCAAGGTCACCATCAAGGGGTCTGGAAAGTGTCTCAGGGGTGAGGTGCTTGTATATCATGTGCAAAGCCCTAGGTTTGATTCCTAGTACTGAAAAAAAAAAATTTTTTTTTTAAATCATAACACTGGATGGAAAAATGTAGAATCTCTGGTGTCACTCCTGACCTGGAGGGACCCCCGATGATCTAGGTGATATGGATTCACAACACGCCCTCACGGTTGGGCATGGCCGCACATGACCAGCAGGACCTAGTCATTTCGGCCTAGTCATTTCCGGGTCAAAACGTCTCGCATGACCAGGACCCCGTGGCTTTGCGTAAAGCACCCAGCGCAACCACGTGATCTACGTGCATGCGTGGAATAGCCACATGGACCTGTGTGTGCAGGCACGGCCCAGCCTTTATAAGCCGACACCATGACTCCTGGTCCCACTTCACCCATGTGTCTTTCCACAGGCCTGTACCCATCTGTCCCTCTCCCTTATCTTAATAAAACTCTTGTTAGTGGATTCTGTCGTGTTTTGTGACTTTTCCTCCCAGGGTAAGATCGCTGCAAATACCAACACTAGGTTCATTTAGGGTTGGAGAGACACAGGCCCAGATAGTGTACCAGTAGCTTCCAGTGGAGCAGAACCCAAGGAGGATGTAGACGAATACTGTATTCATAGCCACACACACTGCACATCCCCACGAGAGGGCTGGGGAAACAGGGGCATCAAAAGGCTTTGAAAATAGAGGGAGTTCTGCTTGGCTGTTTGCTTTAGTGAACCCTGGTCCCCGCCAGAGTAATCCAGTGTGTGGGCCCGAATGCTGTGATTTTACAAAGACTCCACAGCACGCCAATTAACCTGGGGAAGCAGAAGTAATGAGAACTAGCAACAATAAGATGTCAATAGTAATACCAGGACTTAAAGTGGCTTTCCTTAATGCATGCTATAAAATTGGGAAAGCAATCTGTACTTAACTGTGGGAACTCCTGACAGGTTCAAAACTCAGAATGCTTAGGTACAGATTAGATATGCACTTGGGGAAAGGAAAATATTTCTATCTTCCTTCCCTCAGGCAGAATGGGCACAAACTAGAGACTGCGAAATCTATCTGTACTTATCTGTCTGCTCTTCAGTTTGCCTCAGAATCCCACAGCCAGAAAGCTTGCCTGGATTTCCTACTTTCCCCTAACAAAAGGTAGAGAAAAGTGTTTTCTGTATCAGTCTTAAGTTTGGTAAATGTATCTTTATCATCCCTTCAGGGTAGTTTTAAACTTCTGAAAATAAAAAATGGTTAACAAACTCAGTATTTTTAGTAGGGCAGGGCAGGAATGAAGGACAGAATACATTGCTTATATTTTAGGGTTTGTTGTGCCATCAAAAGGGAAGAAGGAGCAGTTGGGATGAAACAGAGTCAGTGGAATGCTTGAAAAGAGAAAGAAAAAAAGAAAGAAAGAAAGAAAGAAAGAAAGAAAGAAAGAAAGAAAGAAAGAAAAGATAGATCTCTCTCTCTCTCTCTCTCTCTCTCTCTCTCTCTCTCTCTCTCTCTCTCTCTCGCCCTCTCCCTCCCTTTTTTTCTCTCCTCTCCCTCCATATGAAAGATGGCAAAACTCAAAGGAATCTGTAGGGTGGGGAAGTCAGCCACCAGGCTGGAGGCCTAGGGAAGTCAAGGTTGGGATTGAACTCAAATGCCTTCTGGCAGAACCTGCCTTGCAGAGGGAGATCAGTCTTTTGACTCAGGCGGACACTGGGCTTATTGGATAAGGCTCACCCACATTCTTGAGAATGTTCTCTTTACTCAAAGTCCATCGATTCGATTCAAATGTTAATCTTGTCCCCAAACATCCTCACAGAAACAAGCTGAGTCACATCTGCTCACATATCTGGGCTCAGGGGCCCTGTCAAGTTAACACATGAGTTTAAACACCTAGAGCAGTGGTTTTCAACTTTCCTAAGGCTGTGACCCTTTCATACAATTCCTCATGGTGTGCTGACCCCCAACTATAAAATTGTTTTCATTGCTACTTCATAACTGTAATTTTGCTGCTGTTACAAATCGTAATGTAAATATCTGATATGCAGGATGTATTTTCATTGCTACAAATTGATCCAAAGCAGTTGGGACTCACAGGTTGAGAACCAATGATCTAGGGGAAGTTGGCACTGGCTTGAACTTGTGGAGTGAAAAAGTCTGCATCCTTACAAAGATTAAGCACAGGGTTTCATCTTTGGACTTCTAGGTTAGGGGAGAGTGACTCTGAGCATGTCCTTGAACATCTCTCAGCATTAACTCCCTCAGCTTTCCTAGAGGCCTATTTTTGGCCTCTTTCATCTAGAAGTCCTGGGTATAAAAGTGGTGACTGCCATCTGAATCAGGACATTCTTTCTAAAAAGCCCACCTCCCTCCCAAAAGCAGAGTCCCACTGTCTGCTGAGAATGGTCACACTGAACTTCAGGAACAAGAATGCTTAATTGCCAAGGACTCAACAAACCTGACAGCAGACCCCGTTCTAGTTCGGCTTAGGAAACCAACGGTTCTGGGGTTGACACCATTTCCTTCTGCTTGCACACTCCTTGCCTTCTCTGTTCTCAAGTATACCCTCCCTAACGCCACCCATGTTAAGAAAATGAAAACCTCCAATCAAAGCTCCGTGTGAGCCAGCCTTCTGCTGCTGTGACAAACTTCCTGTGAGAATCAGTTTGAAGGAGAGGAACTGTCTGGCCCCAGGTCTCAGGGGTTTCGGGCTGAGATTAGTCCTGGCAGTGATTTTCAAGGAGGAAACGTAATTGCTCAGCTTGGTGATGGGGGAAATGTGGACAGGCAACATATGGCAACACATGATAATTAGAAGCCGTCAGTTACAGCTGAGGTATTGCCAGCAACCCATGGCTAGGACATTGGGTATATGACCATGACCCTTGGGCCTAGCCAGAATACTCTTCTGATGAAGAGGAGATATTTGTGACATCACAAGTCAGGGGCAGTCTGTGGAGCAGAAGCAAAGGCAGCTTTAGAGAAGGGGGTCTTGCCGCCTAAGTGAAGACAGGGAGATTAGGACTCCCCTGTCCAGCTAGTCACCTCTGTGTGGCCAGTGGAGGCCAGGCTTGAGTTTTGAAAAGATGTCTGGGGCCAAGTTCCAATATCAAACATGGTTTGGGCTATGTCATCTCTATTCTTTGGGCCTCTAATCGCCTTACAGGTAAACTGATTTCAGAGGTTCAAAAACAATAGAGACAGAAATATCAGACTGTCTTTAAAAGAAAGACTGTTTTGTGATCTCTTGAGTAAAACAGTCCCCCTCCAGATCTGTAGATCTATCCACCTGTGTCAAGGGTGGGGGTGGGGTGAGGTCAAGTCACAGAGACCCACAGCAGGTCTCACCCCCTTAGATCATCCTAACTGATGGTCTAGAGTCTTCTCTGAAGTCCTGGTGTAGTGATCTTTGGCATCCACATGGCTTCAGATTAAAGCAGGTTCTAGAAGAGGGCACCAGATCTTGTTACAGATGGTTGTGAGCCACCATGTGGTTGCTGGGAATTGAACTCAGGACCTCTGGAAGAGCATTCAGTGCTCTTAACCACTGAGCCATCTCTCCAGCCCCTAAAGCAGGTTCTAGAATGGTGTCATCCAGCAAAACTAGGCAGAGTAAGTAAGTCATTTTAAGTGATCCACTAGTCACATTTGAACTAAAAGATGAGTGAACTTTATTTATTTATTTATTTTGGTTTTTCGAAACAGGGTTTCTCTGTGTAGTTTTGGTGCCTGTCCTGGATCTCGTTCTGTAGACCAGGCTGGCCTTAAACTCACAGAGATCTGCCTGCCTCTTCTTCCCGAGTGCTGAGATTAAAGGCATGTGCCACCACCGCCTGCCTGTGAAATTTATTTTAATGACCTGCTATTTAATCCAGCACAGCCAAAACGTAAGCAATTCACACATACTGTGACATCCTTTATACGTTTCACAAGTTTTCAAAATCCAAGGTGTGTCTTTCTCGATGTGTCTCAGTTCCAACTGACCACTTTTCAAGTGTGCCAAGTCATGTGTAAGTGGCCACCACAATGAAACACAGAGTCTTTTTCTGAGTTACAGATGTTTGCTACTCACAGTAGTGAAGACGTATATTTGGGCCTCCAGGGCTAGAACTTGCTCTAATGAACACGGTCCCAGACTAATCCTGCCTCTGCAGTTAAAAGCAACTGGACTTCCCACTGTCCCCCAGTCTGAGAAAACAAGACTCAGAGAGCCTCTGGTGAGGGTCTGGCCCCTGTTTCCAAGATGGCGCTTGTTACTATGTAATTGGGAGGAAATAAACACTATGTGTGCATGTGGCAGAAAGGACAGAAGCAACAATTCCCAATCATTCACAAAAGCTGTGCCCTCATTACATCATCAGCTCAGAAAGGTGTCTACCCCTTGATACTATCTCATTAAGGCATTTAAACGCAACAGGTGACTAGACCTTCAGTGCCATTTCCTCCAGGGGCTCCGCCTCACCTTGCCCTAGGCTGACTTCCATGACCTTATCCTCCCACCTCCTCATTTTCTGTTCCTCAGTACATTCCCTACTTCTTGCTGATTGAATATCACCTTTATCTTGGGATTCAATCTTTTTTTGTTGTTTTTGAGACAGGGTTTCTCTGTGTAGCTTTGCGCCTTTCCTGGAACTCACTCTGTAGCTCAAGATGGCCTTGAACTCACAGAGATCCGCCTGCCTCTGCCTCTTGAGTGCTGGGATTAAAGGCGTGCACCACCACCACCTGGTTTGAGATTCAGTCTTGCCAAATGTCCTGTAAGCCTCTCCCCAACTTAATTTCAGAATCTCCAGGAATCTACCTTTTCCTTCAGGATTATTTTGCAGACCTCATTATTCTGCTTTAGACACCTGGCTTAACCTGTAGAACATGTCTGCCTAACAGACATGTTTTCTGTTAGCTTCATCCTTCCGCTCCAACACACAGCACAAGGCTCTGGTAGAAACCATATGCTCCTTAGAGTTTGTAGGAATAAAGCTACAAACCAACACAAGCTTGTTACAAATCCCAACGGCGATGAAGATTCTTTGCTCTTTCTCTGGGACGAACATCGAACAGCAAGGCTTTGCTGTGTGTTTGATATAGGCTGTGTTCATGGCCTAGACTGACTGATTCCATGCATTTAAACTTAAAGGCTATATCTCAGAAAGTGTTTTCACATTATGACTCCAAATCAGGAACAAAATCACCTCTCTCTTATAAAAGCATTGCAGAACAGAGTGCAAAAATCTGAACTCTGACTTCTTCCTTGAGTATAAGCTATGCAAATGTGCTGCCTAATTTAAACAGCCTCCATGTCTTTGCATATGTTAATAATCTGGTAATTACTCTACGCTTCAGGTTTGATTGATGATGAGTAGCTTGGTCAGTTTTCCCTTTTTTTTTTTTTTTTCAGCCTGGATGACTTAGATTTTTAGTTAACCAAATTGCAATCATTTATTAGTTTGAAACTATAATAAAATAATCATCTCATTAAATGAATTACTTTCTCACATTAACCCCTCGGGGCTTTGTGAATCACAATTTACTGGTTATAAGTACCTTTATGCGGAGGCTCCTTCCTTATAAAGCAAACACCCGCCTTCTAATGTCTTTAACCAACAGAGAACCTACCTCACCATCCCCGATCACTCCCACAAGTATCTTTTCATCCCCCTCTTTTTTTTCCTGGGCGGGGGAATTTATGTTTTATAGATACACAGATAAACACAGGGCATCTGGTTGGACAGACAAAAGTCAGACTCAATACCTAGGATTCAAACCGTAAATAGGGGCCCTCCTTCCCTCCAGGAACTGTAATGGGATAGTTTGTGACATTTTGTCTACAAGGCGACTGAGTTTGTCTGGGACCTTTTCTGGCCTCTATGGAAAGTACATACAGCCTAACTTGATAGGCTGACCTTGCTGGTCCTCAAAGATCTAGGGACCAAATGGTGTGTCCTGGACACTGATGAGCTGGCTTTCAGGAGTGTGTGTGTGTGTGTGTGGGGGTGTTATTTGCGTATTTGGGTTAGAAAAGGGCTACACAATAATCTTTTTGCAACACCAATGTGCACTTGTGTGAAAGAACTCAAGGGAGATCACTGTCAATTGATAGAGGGCCAGCGAAGGTGATGGCTGGAACCTTCTGCTCCTAGATGGACACTTAATTCAATGGCCAGAGAATGCCTGGGGTTTAAGGCATGCCTTCTAACACTTCCCATTAGTAAGGACAGCTGAACCTTCCACAGAGCAGATAATGTTTTATTCCATTTCAATTACTTCACAGTTTGGTCTTCCTCTCTGAGCTAGGAGGGGTGGGGAGGTATAAAAAGCTCTATTGCTTTAGGATTCTTTGATGCATCTTCGTCATAGTTCATCTAGGCTTTTCCACTCCTTTGAACTCCAGGGTCACTCTTCGGCAGCTTCCCTGATATTTTTCTGGCGAGGTGCTGGCAGGCTTGCTCAGCTTCCCACTTCTCTTCCCCGAACACAGGCTGCGACCAGCGACCCCTCTAAAGGCCAAAGTTCGGGGAACCGGGAGAGCAGGTGTCGGCTCCCCCACGTTCCTCAAACGCCCCTCATTTTGGCTGTTCACCCTAGGCTCGGGCTCCTTCCCTCCCGCGCTTGCAGTTCCGGGCTGGCGCTCCTTGGCTCGCCGAGTACCCTGCGTTAGCGAGGGCCGACGGCCCAGCACCGTGGGGCGGATGGACTGCGAGCGCCAAGACACGGCGATCGGGGAGGTGTCAGGGGAAGGCGCCGGGGCCGCGGAGGGCGGGGGTGGGGGCAAGTGCCGGGGCTGTGGCGCTTGCTGGATGCCCGGCGCGCCCGGCCACGCCCAGCCTTGCGGGATGGCGCCCACGCTGCCTCTCAGCACGCGCCCCCAGTGGCTGCCGGAGTAGAGCCAAGCCTCCTCCTCCGCGTAGCTCTCCTGGGTGCCACCTTCGGGTTCCGAGTCGGGCTCCTGCGCACAGGCCGGGGACGGCGGGGGAGTGATCGGGGCACGGAAGTAGGGGAACAGGAGCACGGCGCGCAGCCGCCGCGCGGGAGAGCAGTAGGGCAGCCGGAGAGGCAGCGACATCTGCGGGCCGGGCCGAGCGGGGCGGCGGGGAGGCCAGCCCTGTGCGCGCTCACGTCCCGCGCGGCGCTGTCACGGCCATGGAGGGACCCGGCTTCGAGTCGCCTCCGGCCTCGGGAAAGTTGGCCGGACACTTCTGAGCCCCCACCCGGAGTCACGAGGTGGAATGGAGACCCCGCGAGGCCTGTGTCCGCACCAGGTGGCGTGGGAGGGTCCGGGGCGCCGGAAGAACCAGTTTCAGCCGGAGCGGCCAGCGCAAGCCATTGACACTTCAGTCCCGGGAAGGGTTAAACCGCGTCCTGCCGCCTAGGTTTACATGTAAATAGAGAGCTGCTGCTCCGCGCGGGCCCGGGCTGGCTCTTTTAAGTTTTTGATTGGTTGCCAATGACATCACCGCCCGCGTTCTAACACACCAAACCCACAAGCGCAACTGAGCGGGCCTCCGTCCCGCGGCGGGGCCACGCCTCTTTCTCCGCCCCCTCGACCGCCCATTGGCCACAGGCCACTGTGAGGTAGCGGGCGGCGGTCTCTGGATCCTCATTGGCGCAGTGCGACGTCGCTCGGCGGCAGCCCCGCCCCCTCCGAAGCTTACATTTACGCTGTAGCAAAAGAGAAAGTAACTCTGTGTTGCTGCTGGGGATCAATGAAGCTGAGTGAATGGGGGCGCACTGCGCGAGCGCATAGCTAGAGCGGGCGCCAGATGGTGGAGGGCTGCGCTTATTGATGAAGTAAGTGGAAGTCTTCGCGGCCACTCAGAGCCCGAGGCTGGAGGGTCCCGTGTGGTTTTGTGTGTGTGTGTGTGTGTGTGTGAGAGAGAGAGAGAGAGAGAGAGACAGAGAGAGACAGAGACAGAGACAGAGACAGAGACAGATCCACATCAGGTAAGGAAGGTCCTAAGGTTTAGGCTCTTGGGTCTGTTTCCCCTGGGATGAAGGGGGAAAATGAGTTTGGGTTCCGTTAAGATGCTTTGTGGCAGTTTTCAAAGCCCAAGGCTTTGCTGATGCTCAGCGGTGGCGAGGAAGGGGGATGCTAAGTGCCCCAGGAGTGGGGAAGGAGCACTCTCTAACCACTTGGTTTTTTTCCTCCTGTCCCTGTTTAGTGGTAGAAGGGAGCCTAGCGAGGAACAGGGTAGGGGGAAAGCGCTATTTTTGTGGGAGGTTTCCCCGGGCCAGGCTGGATGGCTTTGGAGCTATCTGCTGCAAGGATGCAGATCTCGGTGCACACTCTGTGCCTGTGAGCGAGCCGCGCACTCTGTGTGGAGGTGCGGGTCCCAGCCTGTCTCTGGGAACACGTTCTTGGGTCCTGCTCCTAAGGAATGGGCTACTGATCCCGGACATCCCCTACCAGGTAACACAATAGCAAAGACTTTGACTGCATTCGTGGTCTAGCTGGGACACAGTCAAGCTTCTGGAATAGTACTCGCTCTGAAAAAAAAAAAAAAAAAAAAAACTACGCAAGGAAGGCAGGGAGTGAGATGGGGAGGGACGGAGGAAGGCAGGAGGTTGGATCCTTTGCTCCCATCCAAAGGTGGGTGAGAGAAACCTGAGTCAGTGGGGCTATGCCGACCCGGGTGGGTACGTGCTCCTGTGTGTGCTTGTGTGGATTCCGCCGGTGACACTTTGGCTCGGTGTCAGAGAACGGTGACGGTCATGAGTAGACCGATGATCTATGATGTTTTTCCAGACAAATCTTAAAGTTCCTTTAGGTGAGTGGCTCTTGCTTGGGGTTTGCTTTCTTTGCTGTGTACATGTCTAGTAGAGGATTTCTAGCTGTGTTGTAGGGTGGCCTTGTGCCCAGGAAGAGGAGGGAAGTGACCCATTGCAGGCACCCTAGGGGAGGCAGAGGTAACCCCTGTGGGCACCACGTCTCAGCTTCCTAATTAGCCTGTCTGTGGTGAAGGGACAAGCGAAGTTGCCCTCATGAAATCGAATATCAGTCTAGGACTGGGAAAAAAAAATCTTTGAGAGTTGCCACTCCAATGGAGATGCAGAGTCTGTACTACCCGGATGACATCCAAACCCTTCTTTGCTTAGGGGCACAGCACAAGGAGGGGTAAGGGTAAGTGGGGCCAAGGAAGAATGGGTTATGGGTCAGCCTGGGTTGGGGTCCCAGACCTGATTCCTTTGGGGACCTGGTTTTAGGACAGTTATTCACAGTGAAAGGGGGACATACGGCTTGATTTGGAAGAGGCTCACAGAAGACATGGAAGCTTTGAATAGGACTGTGTTGAGCTTTTCAAAGGAGCCATCAGAACGGAAGGCAGATTAGCTCCTAGCCCCGGAGATTGACTTAAGAAGATACATTCCTGATTCGCAGAAAGTTGACATCTGCCCCATGCAAATTTAGCTGCCATTCATTTCTGTGGCTCTCTGTGAGCTCTGACAGGGCTCTTGCTTATCTCTTTGCCTTGGCAGTGGGTAGAGAAGTGAAATAGAATTCATGCAGGGGAGGACAAATGCATCCATCACAGGTGAAATATACCTCTGCCCAGGAGAGGAGGCTCAGAATAAATGTAAGAGCCTCCCTGCCCGTCTTCATTGTCCCCAGTTCCCTGTGCCTTTACCTTCGCTAAGGCTGAACTTTGATTCCCGTCTATGAAAGGATGCCCATTACCATTTCTAACATCACTTCCAATTTTAACCCTCCACTTAGCATCAGAATGGATGGGGTCCCTCAAGGATGCATCCTCTCGGAATGCATCAAAGTGAACTTCAGGCTTTGATAGTATCATGACCAAGGGCACCTAGAGGAGGACGTTGACTTTGCTCAGAGATATGCAGAAGTCTTTCCCAGGGATTGGATGAGACTGCCTTTTGTGTCACATGACTTTATTCTTTCTTTCCTTCTTCCCCTTCTTTACAGACTCTTGAGTTCTTCTTGAATTGCCAGTTTTCAGCCTCCTCATGCCTCCATCTCCTTTAGACGACAGGGTAGTAGTGACACTGTCTAGGCCCGTCCGACCTCAGGATCTCAACCTTTGTTTAGACTCTAGCTACCTTGGCTCTGCCACCCCAGGCAGTAATAGCCACCCTCCTGCCATTGCCACCGCCGTTGTGACCCTCAAGGCTGCGAATCTGACGTATATGCCCTCATCCAGCGGCTCTGCCCGCTCCCTGAATTGTGGATGCAGCAGTACTAGCTGCTGCACTGTGGCAACCTACGACAAGGATCACCAGACCCAGACTCAAGCCATTGCAGCAGGCACAGCCACCAGCGCCATAGGAACCTCGACCACCTGCCCTGCTAACCAGATGGTCAATAATAGTGAGAACACAGGCTCTCTAAGTCCAGCGGGTGGGGTGGGCAGCCCTGTGTCAGGGACTCCCAAGCAGCTAGCCAGCATCAAAATCATCTACCCCAATGACCTGGCGAAGAAGATGACCAAATGCAGCAAGAGTCACCTGTCCAGCCAGGGTCCTGTCATCATTGACTGCAGGCCTTTCATGGAGTACAACAAGAGTCATATCCAAGGAGCTGTCCACATTAACTGTGCCGATAAGATCAGCCGGCGGAGGCTGCAGCAGGGCAAGATCACTGTCTTAGACTTGATTTCCTGTAGGGAAGGCAAAGACTCTTTCAAGAGGATCTTTTCCAAAGAAATTATAGTTTATGATGAGAATACGAATGAGCCGAGCCGAGTGACGCCGTCCCAGCCACTTCACGTAGTCCTCGAATCCCTGAAGAGAGAAGGCAAAGAGCCCGTGGTGTTGAAAGGTAATGACCCCCAACTCCTTTCCCAAATACCATTCCGATCAGTTAGCTTCCCTCCTGTGGTTCTCTGAGAAGTGGCAGCCTTCTCTTTCCCCCTCCCAGACCCCATGAACCAAAATAGTCAGTCCTCTTTTCTTCTCTCCATTTCTTTTTATTTTAGTATAGTAAGAAAATCCAAGTAGCAATGAGTTGATATCCAGAGCTGAATTCCCAGCCTGGATCTGACTTCTGTCTTGCCTAAGACATTTCACCTGAGAGGGTTTTCAAAAGATGCTTTGTACAGCCAAGGTGGTATATCTCAGTCAGGGCTTCTCTGGGAGCTCTATTTCAGTCTGTGAGTGGTTGGAAAGTCTGTGTTCCTCAAGAACTAACTAATGCTGATGGCCCAAAAGAGGCAGTAAATAAATCTGCAGGTGCCAGTTGTTTGTGTGAGGAACTCTCACTGTTTCTCACCAGTCTGATTATCTTGACTTTCACATTGTTTATAAAGTTATCTTCAATGAGGGCAGAAAATTTTGTTTTAAAGCCATATTGAAATTGTGACTTCTCCAAATACATCCATTCCTTGAGGAAAGCTCCGAGGGGATGGAGATATGAACTGCCCTACAACCTTTTGTTCTCTCTGGTGTTACCTGACAACAGTTGGCTTCTGGTTCTTCCCGAGAAGGAGTCACGCATCAGTTTCCCCTAACGTGGTGGTTGGAACCCCCAAAAGGATTGAACGACCCTCTCTTCTCTGATCTTCCACACAGTGTTGCCCTGACCTTGGGCACGTCCCGCTTGCTCATCTTTGTCTTCCAACACCGTCCTTCTGGGCTCTAAGCGTTACTCTTCTGATAATGTCTACCTGGGCATGATGGAAACCACCTTTGTGTTTTGAGCCACTGGGGAGTGGGGCATGTCACATCTTCAATGTCCTAAAGTGGTGTTGATCATCAGTGTTGCTGGGTTCCGTTGAGCGCTTTTCCTGTTGAAGTTGGAACAGGCTGCTTAGGTAAGCAAGCAAGGATTTGTCTTGGTGGGACAGCTCTACCCATGCTTCTTTTCTCCCAAGTGACTTTTGTAGTGGGCAGTGCTCTTAGAAGCATGGCGTAGTCACCCTTTGCTTTGCGGTGTTCCTTCCCACTCTCTGCTCCTTTGCTGTCTTGGCAGACAATTGTCACAAAGACACAGCTTTCCTTGGGGACATGTGGGTTCTCCATTCTAGGGCACTGTTATGATGGTGGCAGTAAGTCTCCTTAGAGTCACAAGTGTGTCAGGGTTCTGTGGTGTGGCTCTGGTCTTTACTTCGGAATTCTTGTTTGGTTGACTTTTAGAATCCCCGAATGGCTTTCACCCCACTGGTCTTCTCCCAGCGTGATCTTGTCTTGTCTTTTTTTGCAGATGAGAAAACACCATCTACAAATTCCCCAACTCTTAACACTTTGTCTTGGCTAACCAAGACAAACAGCTTTCAGGCTTCTTTTTTTCCTCCTGTAGTCGGGATAGGTTTAGTAAACATCAGCCCTTTTCGTATAGGTAATCTAAGAAGAGTTAGCAAGTCCCTCACTTTAAGATGATTCTGAACTTGCACATGGGGCTGATTGTGAGCTGTAGTGGATCCTACCCTCTCGCTTGCTATGGAGCTTGGTGGGCAAAGGGGTGGCCCATCAGTTGCTGAGAAATGTCTCTTCTGGGGACCAGTGAAGAAGAAGGGGCTCCTCTCCCCATTTCCTATAGACACTTCTGAGGATCCCTGCAGCCTGGGCTTGCGCATCAGTGTCAGAGTTAAGACTGCCTCAGTGGGGCGGGGCTGGACACGCTGCTGACCTCACCACCAGGCGCCCTGGGCAGCTGCGCTGAGGGCTCGTCATTTCGGATTGGTGCGACACCGTGGCGGCCAGCTTGGAAGACGCTCTGGTGGTAGAGGTTGGGTTATTTGTAGTTTTGGGGGGGATTTTTCCTTCAAATATCTTGGAATTTTATTGAAAATATGTAGTTTAGGTTCCGTTGTCTTCTTTGGTATCATTATTAGTTTGGTACCTTTGGGAGGAATGGTCTAAATTCAGGACCAAGTTAGGGAAGAGGAAAAGGAGATGGTCTATTGAGTCTCTCTGTTACCCTCCTGTCTGGTCAAACCAGAGGTTAATTTCAGAGCGTCCTGGAGGTGAAGGATGAGGTGAGCTTCTCTCACCAAGCATGGTGTGGAGCTTCTCCTAGGTTCTTGAGTGGATGAGGCAGAGCATCCTGGTCTGGCTTGTCTTCTGAGGTTTATTTTAGGACTCCCCTTGTTGGTGATCTAAGATTGTATTTCAGCTAGTTTGGGAATGGTACCATTTTGGAGTGAGTGAATTTTGTAGGGAGCATGTGGCTGGTGGGGTGGGAGTAGATGGTTAGAATATATGGTCGGAAGTCCCCAGGCCTTGTTGATTTATTTTCAGAGATGCCTGATCCTTCTGAGACTCTGATTCGTGTTTGTAAACACTGGTTGCTACCCTCCCGGTCCAACTTTTATGTCCCTCAGTTCCAGTGCCCCGTTCTCCATTTTTGGAGCTGCCTGTCTGAGTCCAGTGGCGGCTGGGTTGCCATTTTAGTCAAGCAGTGTCAGGTTGGGGTGAAACTGATCGGAGGCACAGAAGCCCCTGGATTAAGTTACTGGTCTAATTTATAGTCTCCGCCCTGCTATGACCTAGGTCCGAGTCTATGTCTCATTCTTACCCACTGAAGGGGGCCTCAGACCCTTGCTTCTCATCAACTTCATCTAGTGATCCAAATGAATAGCTCTTTAGGGATTCAGCCTTTGAAAGAGCTGCATCCTTTTCCACCTAATGTTGGTTGTCTTAATCAACTGCAATTTGGTTTCTGGCCTAAGAAAGAAGGCTTGACAATCCTTGACCTTCTAAAATGAGAGCTGCTGTTTTTGCTGTCGTGTTTATAAGGTTATCTTCCATTTCAACAACACTGGGTTCAGGAAAATTTGTCCTTTATGTATGTGGGAAGGGCACACTCCCCTCCCTCAGAGCAATCTAGGCCTTTACAATTTAATGATCAAAAATTTCAAACATTTAGGGAAGTATTAGAGTATACAACAAACACCTTCATACCTACCAGTCAGATTAAACATGTATTTCCCTGTTTGCCTTCCCTTCTTTTGTTTTGAAATATTCTATATCAGACAGTAGTCTAATGTTTAGAGTTAGCATTATACATTTAATGGAGCTGGGAGTATTTTACAGGGTAGTATAGACATTTTGCCTGCTAAACACTTCGTGTCATATACCTGCCCATGAGTATTCTTCAAATGTGGAATGCCACTGTTAATGACTGGCTCTTGAGTCTGAGGAAAAGCTTCCCTCCCAGTCCAGGAGACCCCTCAGGGCCTCTGTCTCTGCCTGTGTCATGGTATGTCAGAGGCCAGGCCTGTACATGCTTCATGCCATTGCAAAGCAACGATAGACTGTCTGCTGTGGATTTTTACAACCCCTTTTACCAGAGGGGTTGAGGGGGTGTGTGGGGTTGTAGTGACTGCAGATGACTGACTGAGAAGTCGCTTAAAAGTTGGTTGTAGAACGAGGGGAGACATAGGGAGTTAGATCCACATGAAAAACTTGCTCCTGCTCTCCACTCTGCATTTTCATATTGAAAATATTTCCTATTAAAATATGCAAACATGGTTGAACTATTTTTCAAAGTAAAAATGGCATGTACATAAAAACCTAGTCATATAAAAATATGTAAGTTCATATTACATATATACCCCCTCCAAAAAAAAAAAAAAGCCCCCAAACCTTCCACTTAACTCCTGAACAAAGAGCAAAGTTGGCCTAACATTTTCCCTTGGTCAAAGCTGATTCTGAAATATGCATTAGGAAGCAGTGCAGAGTTGCAGGACACTGGATGACTATGCTTTAATTAGAGACCTGTGAAATAGTCTTACTCTGCTCTCTTTTGGAGGAGAACTATATCCCCCTTTCTTTGTCTGGGATGTGATAATGCTCTTTTAAGACATACCTATATCTCGAACTTAACTTTGTTCTTGCTTTTCTGAGTTCCTGATTAGTACTCAAGGCTAAATGCCACACACTAGATCTGTAAAAGTGGACAAATGTCGGAAGAACAGCGAATCAGCAGGCCTGAGGTTTCCTGGTTCCTCCGTTCAGCGTCCTTGGGCAGGTTGCTTAAGCCTTTAGCTCCCTGGCTTTCTCATTTGTGAAAGGGGGGCACACAACAGCACTTAGGAACTCAACAAGCAATGGCTTGCAAAGTGTTCAGCCGAGCTCAGTGTGTGTCCCTACATGTAGCTCAACATTATTTCTGTGGATTGAAATGTGTCCGTCAAAAGATAGTTTGTGCTCTTCTCTCCAGGGAGTATAACAACCTAGGTATAGCGCTTCCCCCCCCCTTTCTCTCTCTCTCTCTCTCTCTGTGTGTGTGTGTGTGTGTGTGTGTGTGTGTGTGTGTGTGTGTTGCTAGGGCCTAAAAATAACCTGGTGACTGTTACCTAATTTAAGTAGCATACAGTTGTGCCAAGTAATTGCACAAACATGTTGGGTCAAGAGGCTGAGTAATTTGGGCATACCCTAGAATTATTTATTTGTAGGGAGTTTAGGAAAATGAGACGGGTAAATCTGCCCAGCTCATGTCCTGGATAGAACAGTGAAAGTATAAAACTTTTCAACTTTGTTTTCTCTGGCCTCTCCTTGATTTATTTTTGGAAAGAGGATTGTAGTCTGACTATAAAAGGGTAGATGGAAGGAGGGGGTGTGGGCTGCTGCAGCCCTGAGTGGCGTAGAGGAGCTGGAGTATGAGGGAAGGAGAAGAGGAGTTGATGTGGCTCATTTTCTGAGCGGGTCCTGAATGCTCCCCCTGAAGGACCACAGACTGGCCTGCCCTCCTCTGCCTCATTGCAATGCAAGTGGAAGACAAATGGACTTGAGGCTCCTCTCTCCCACACCTATCTTTTTCCCCTTGCTCTTTATAGTTGGGTTTGTTTTTTTTTTCCAAGAGACTAAAGTGCATATATCTAAAGAGCTCGTGTGACCCCTCCAGGGTGACCTCTCAGAGGCTTAGGTTGACTGTACTGTGAGATTGGATAGTTCCCGATGGTATGGGACAACGGAGAGGAGGGGTATAAAGAGTGGTCCATCCAGGTCTCTCTTCGCCAGGCCCCATGTTCCTTGAGATGCTCTTGTAACTCAAACAGAGGGAAGGGGCAGGTTGGTCTCAACCCAGGACTCTGTGAACTGACCTGGGTTCGGCCACCTGGGTTGTCAAAGATGAGTTCAGGAAACTCTGGTAGTTCTGGGTGCCGGGTACAAACGTGAGCAGGGGGCAGGAAGGTGGCAGGAAAATAGCCCACCCAGCTCTAAAGCATGTTCCTCTAGGAGGCATGAGCAGGGACAAGGGTGGAAAGGTGTGCTTCCTTGCTTAGTCGATTTGGGACAGCCCATCGGGAGGTCTGACAAGATCACAAGGGCAGAAAAGGTCCTGGGCAGAGACCCTCAGAGGCCAGGGAGCCTTTTGTAGCCGAACATGTTTCCTTAGATCTGCTGCTGTGGTCAACAGTCACCTCCATCCTCCAAGATCCTTATGGCAATGCTTAAGCAACCTCATCCACTTTGATAGCAAAGGCTAGCTCCACACTAAAGGTACTCTGTTTGTGGAGCTCAGGCTAGCCTTATCTTCTTGACTCCTCTCCCAAGTGCTGGGATTATGGACATGTGCCATACATCCAGCTTAGGGATAGAAATTCTGATCCTCAGAATGGTCATCTAATCGGAAGGTCGTTGATTCTGTGGCTGCTCCCCAGGGCGGCTCATGCTGACACATGACAGTCTATCAGGTGCCCCCTCCCGAAGATTTTGATTCAGTTGGTCTAGGGTGCAGCCTGCACATGCCAGGATTTTGAAAAGCTCACCAAATGAATCTACTGCATAGGGAAATTGGAAAACTGTCGATCTAGTTCAAGCTTGTTATGCAGTTATGGAAATGAGGCCTGGAGAGGTTTATGACTAATCCAAGGTCACGTGCATGATTAATTCCACAGCCTTGGTTTTTGCTGCTAAAATAGGTCTTGCCAGGTCCTGATATATATGTGTACATGATTATCACATCGTAGCAACATCCAGTGTATAGGGCACGACATGAAATAAAATAATTTACTTAGTGGTTTTGAATAGTAGTACCTAACCTTTTTTGTTTTCAATCAGAACAACAACAAAAATAAAAGACTTAAGTCAAAGGATTTTGGAAACCAGTACCACATGGTTCAGATTTTACCTGGGTCGTGGAATATGGGCCAGCTATTAGCATTGATCCAATCCTATTTTCTAAGGAACTTAATGTTTAAAGAAGAGATTAAAAGAAATACGCCAAGATGCATGCATGTAAATGGCTGGGAAAGGGATATCTAAGCTTAGAGTACTTGCTCAGCAGGTACAAGGCCCTGGGTTTGATCCTGAGTTTCAAGCAAAAAACAAAAACAAACAAACTAAAATACAGTCAACATCTCAGATGCTAACAACTCTTAGGCAGGTGGCATTATGGTGGTACAACCTGGTGAGTAGAAAGGTTTGATCATAGGTCTCATAACTGCTAGTAGTCCCTTCTTGTGTGAGGTACTATGTGAAGCTGGGGAATGTGTGTGTGTGTGTGTGTGTGTGTGTGTGTGTGTGTGTTTTCTTTATCCCCCAGTTTGTTTAGGGAATAGTTTATCTTTAGGAAATGTTCTGCTAAGTATCTTTGTGTTTTTCTCAGCTTTCTTTTTCCAGAATGATTCTAACTTTCTCTAAGTACACTATGGGCCTACAGAATTTCTTCCCAAGGCCGTGGCCTGAAAAGAAACAATTTGCTGTTTTTTTAGTGGAAAGGGAACTATTGCATGCTCCTTGTGCCTCCACAGTGCGGGGCAGACAGGGCTCCACTGTGCACCAGAGTGGAACTTTGTCATCTGAGCCGCACTGCTTAGGATGTGTTTCTGATAGGAACAAGACCTGTGTTTAATTTTACCATGTGTCCTCTCGGAGAAAAAGGACACACGAGGTAAACAGGCGAGCTGCACAGCGCTTCAGGGGCAGGGTTTTAGCCTGTGTTATGTTTTCAAGTGCCACTGAGGTAGGAGGCCAGGATGCAAACGCAGTTCTCTTTGGCTCCTGAGCCTTCCTTGTGTCCCCTAAATGGTGAAGGTCCCTGTGTTAGTTTTCCTGTTGCCATGAGAAGGTGCTCTAGCCTGAAGCCAGGAAAGGTTCATTGTAACTCACAGCTTGAAGGTACATACAGTTTATCATGGTGGGGAAGGCATGGCGGCAGGAGCCTGAGGCAGCTGGGCATGTCACAGCTGCAGCCCAGAAGCAGAGAGCTCGGATGCTTGCAAGCACCTTGTCTCCTCCTTTTTCTCCAATCCGGGACGCCCGCCCCACCCCACAGGCGTGTTGACACCCACAGTTAGAATGGGTCCTCCCAGTATATTTAACCTAATCAAATGGCCATCCGCAGGCATGCCCAGAGGCTTGTCTTTTGGTCCCTTCAAAGTGGTGGTTGAGATGAACCATCACAATCCCTCTTTGGTAAATTTTCATTGGTTTCCACATACCATTTGTGTTACTGACTTAGATTCTGATCTTACTAATTCAGAAAAATTAAAGAAAAAAACAAACAATGAGTCTGCATTTCTTTTCTTTTTTAAATGATTTATTTATTTTTATTTTAGGGTCATTTGTATTTTGTTGGCAGATATGTCTGTGTGAATATCAGATCCACTGGAGATGGAGTTATAGGCAGTTGTGAGCTGCCATGTGGGTGCTGGGAATTGAACCCAGGTCCTCTGGAAGAACAAACGGTGCTCTTAACCTCTGAACCTCCTCTCTAGCTCTGCATTTATTCTCAAATTTTATTGTAGGTAGTTGAATTCCCATCTCAAAAGAAGAACAAAACTTTTATTGTACAATAAATAAAAGGCATGTTTTACATTCAGCTTGCTAATGCTTTCTGATCATGATATCTTTTCTCTAGATGTTTTCATCTGGAACCTAAAAACAAAATCTTAGCATCATTTTCATTTTGAGAATATACCTGTATCAGATATCATTACCTAAAAGTTAGTAAATCAGTATCCCCTCGCGGCAGCAGGACCCATATTCTATGTGGCTTACAGAAAGGGAAGGTTGAATTTACTTTGCATAGGAAATAAGCTGTGCCCTCTTGGAGCTTTCACAGGAGATAAAGGAAATTACATCATAAATATCTGTTACACTTCTCACTGCTGTGATGAAACACCCTACAGATAGCAGTGTAAGGGAGGCAGGCTCTCCTGTGGCCTACAGTTTGAGTGGGTAAAGGCCATCGTGGTGAGGAGGCGGGAACAGGAAGCTGTTTGCCCTTGCTGGGCTTTCTAGACTTTGTCCCCTTTCACATGGTCTAGACCTCCAGCCTACGAGATGGGGCCATCCCTCTGTAGTTACATCTTTCTGAACCATCCTTAGGGACACATCAGAGGTATGTCTCCAAGGTGATTCTCAATCCAGTTAAGTTGACAGCGCAGGTGAGCCATCACAAGTCTGTCCCTTGTCAACTTGGCATCCAGTACATCACTAGCAAGCCATAAATCCATGTTCTTCCCTGACAAAGTAGAGGTGTCTTACAGAGGAGAATGGGTGTAGGTTCAACAGATTATCTGACTTCTTCAATGTTTTATTCATGAGAAAAGCCTCCTCACAGCCCAACCCCAGGCCTGAATTTCGTGGAAAGCAAAACGAAGTCCAACTGGTCTTTGTATTTCCGGGAAGGGTTTTGCCTTCTTGTTTTACAAAATGAGTAGGACCCCATTGGGCATCTGTTGCCCATTTCTAATGTCAAGTCTGAAGAAACATGTCTGGTCCAGGGGTGGTGTCAGGCCCCCTTTGCTTGTGAGAGTCTTTAATGTATCTCACAGATTGTGGTAGGCACTCCGCCGTCCTTATCTTGTGCCTGAAGTAAGAAGCAGGACATTGCTGCCCAGCTCCATACCCTCTATTTATTCCATGGAAGGAATAATCTCACACCCTTTGAGTCATGGCCCTGAGGTCCACTACTGCTGCACTAAATAGTACCAGATGTTGCTACTGGAAAGAGAGAAAAAGAAAAAGAAATCGCATGGAAAGGGGGCGGGGCAAGAGGAGTGGCGGGAAAAAGCCATAACTTGAAGATGCGAGGTGATAGCCACAGACCTCAGCTGCCAGGCTTGAGTTCTGGGCCCCAGGGTTCAAGACTGAGCTGCCACTGTTTCCCTCTTGAAATAATAGGACTAGACGAAACTTCCTAGGCGATCATTACTGAAGAAAAGGGGACTATTTTCTTGGACATTACATTTTTTTTTTTAAATGGTGAAATTTTGAAAAGAATGAGACATATGATTCTCTAAACGTGATGCTTTAATGTACCATCCAGTAGTTGACTGGCTTGTACCAGGTTTTGAGTTCAATTCCCAGGGCAGGGAGGTAGGGGTGAGCAAGAAAGAGCAGGGGTGGGACGTGCATTTGGTGGTAAAGCATTTAGAAGCATGGGCAGGACCTTGGTGTATCCCCAGCACTGGATGGACAAAGCCATAGCTGTTCTTTGGATGTTTAGGTCTGAGTACCTTTCAGGCCTATCATGTTCCTAGTTAAAAGTGGCCCGTGGGTCTCTCTGTTGTTTTATCTCAGAGGTGCCTTCAGTTAAATGCCTCTCCCCTCCCCCCATTTCCTTAGCTATCCTCAGGTGAAAATGGCCTGCTCTGTCCTTACAGCTAACTTTGCAAGCGATCTTAACCCAGGTTATACACCGGACTCTGGAAACGTTAACTTATAATGTGTCAGAAAGTTTTGCTTTTCTTGTTCGTTTTGATTTGGTTTCTTAGTGGTAACTCGGTCAGAGAAACTTTGAAATGGCGATGTTATTTCTCGTATTTATGAAGCATTTCTGTACTGTCAGTGTCCTGTGCCATGAAACACCAGTGGCTAAGACTCAGAGGTTCAGGCCCTTGACCTGGTACATGGTGGAACCTGGGCATTTTGTGATAGGACTTCTAATTAGTTTATTTTTAAATGTTCAGAATCTGAATAATATAGATCTGTAAGGATGCTAAATATGAATATATCCCACTCTCCATAGTGGGCACCAGACAAAGGAAAAGGAAGGCAGGTGTAAAGCTAGAGTGGGTGAGCAGAGCATGTGGTTGGTTGGTCCCTCTGATGTCATCCCTGAGTGCCCAGGTCTGTGGCTTATGCTCTCTAGTTAGCGGGGATTGGGACGTTAATTACAAGTTTTCCATCCTATGTATGAGGCCTGGCTGTCTTATCAGGCTTGTGACTTCTCTGAGATAAACCCCCAGAGACACACCATCAAACTCTTGCCTGGTTGCTGGGTTTTGACGTCTCCTTTCTTGTCCTTTCTCACCTCTGTTCTCCCCGCTTCTGCAGTCCAAGGCTGAGATACCGCGAGGGGTTGGAGGGAGTGGGTAGATAAATGGCCCCAGGAACCCGTGTTGAGAGTAGCATGCTCTTAGGCAGGCTCCTGTCTCTGGATCAGGCACCCAGCTTCATATATTAGAAACATGGAAGCTCAAAAGCTAACTGTAAGTGTTATCACCTCAGGTCCTGAAGAGGTGGGATGGAGGGAGGTACGTGCAAGGCATCATGGGGATAGTGGGACAAGAAAGAAAATCTAAAACTATAAAGCATCTTTAGTCAGAAAAATAGAAGTCACAACTTCGTTAACGTTTTCAATAGATTTGGGGTTGGTAAGTTTTCACATCTATGTGATGTCTTTCTGGACCCTGGCAGCCTCAGTACAACATATGAAACCTTTAAGGAGCATGTTGCTTACAGTCCTGCCTCATCAAGCATTTGGTCACTGTGCGTACGTTGAAAAAAAAAAAGATACTTTCATGAAGCATGTTAGGAAACAATTAGAAAGTCCTTATTGAGATCTTGGTGCAACTCTGCTACTTTATAGATCTGGAAACTGAATATGTCCCCAAGAAGACACAGCTAGCTTATAGTTGAGAGTTTTTTTAAAGCCCCTGTGAACATATCATCCTCTTGTGTGTTTCTAAGTTATATTAAATAAGCAAGTCCTGTTAGGCAGGTTACTCTGTGATTTCTTTACTTTTTTGTTTCTTAGCTCTATTTTCCTCTGTCCTTTGTCCTTCTCCCTCCCTCTCCCCCTTCCCCCTCCTCCTTCCTCCTTCAACCCCCCATCCTCCCACCCCACCCCCACTTCCCCACTTTTGGACTTCTGTCTTTCTCTAACAAGGTTTCACATAGCCCAGGCTGTGTGTTGCTGAGGATGACCTTGAACCCCTAATCCTCGTGCGTCTGTCTCACAGCTGATGAGGCTACAATCGTGGGTCACCCATACCTGATACCTGGCCCTCATTCATGGGCTATTGAGTGAACCCCTGATTCTGCCTTGCCTCAAACACATTCAACCTCCCTATTATCAATGCATTGACTTTCTTTGGGGGAAGTAGTGGAGGTTGGTGGTTAGGAGTCAAGATTCTGGAGCAGATTTCTGGCCTGGAGTTCTGATCATGTCATTTCACACTTGGACAAGTGAACTTTTCTATTCTTCAGTTACCGTGTCTGTGAGAACGGAGATGGTAATGATGCTGTTTTCATGGGATGGAGGTCGGGAGGACAACTTAGGTAGTTCTTTATTTAAGTGCTGTAAACAATGTCTGCCTGGAAAGCTGATACTGATTAAAACTGCACCATAATTATAGTATAAAATATCTATAGTAATAAGCCATGCACTCTCTTTTTAAGTGAGGAATATTAAGTAGCATCGTCCCAGAAAACGGTCTGGCATCACTACTAAAGCAACCTGGAAAGACTTTGCTGCTTACAGCGTCTTGTTTCAATGTTTGGGGAAGACTCAATATTTTGGTGAGATGGACAGAGGACCACACAGGTCCTTTTGTTTTTCTGAATTGGTGCTACGCCGGAGAAGTACATGCAATTTCTCTTTAAGAAAACTGCAGAAAATTCAGTGCTAGTAAAAGCCCTCGATACACACTTACTGTTAGAACATTAAGAACATTTTAGAATGGAAAAAAAAAGATATACTAATCCTGCCCTGACCACCCTGGTTTCAGTTTTACATATTCTCTTCATTCCTTACCCATATATGTACATGTTTTGCAGATTCTCATATAGAAACCCCAGTTGATTCTCACTCTGTTGCAGGCTGCCTAACTTCCTGCGTGGTCATCATAGACTATCTTCTCCAGGGTCGGCATCTGTCTTGTGGCCACGCTCTACTTAACCAGTTTGCCTCTTGATGGACGTGACACTGGGAGCCAGGTTTTTAGATGGAGGAAGTTCTGGAGGGAATCCGCTGCTTCAGAAGCTTCTCCATGTTACTCCAGACCCTTTTAGAGGAGTGCATGCCAGCCTTCAGCCTGCTGGGAGTTGTCTTTTCTGTTGTCCTAACTCGCTTTCACTTTTTAGTTCCTGCTTTTCCCTTCATAACGCAAGATCTAGCCTCCGGCCCAAGTCCTCAGCTTTAAGGGAAGTCCCCATCTTTGACCCACTGCCCTTTGGGCCACTATTGTGTGTATGGCACATATCCTCTGATACATGGGCTGTGATCCTGAGTTTGTCCTTTGGGTGGGGCACAGTGAGGCAGTTTGGATGCCCTAAGCAGCCAGATAATTCTATGGAAATAAAAGATCAGCCAGGACCACAAACACTATCTGAATCACTCATAGTTTTACACTGTTGATAAAATACATTATTGTACTTTGTGTGTGTGTGTGTGTGTGTGTGTGTGTGTGTGTGTGTATGTGTATACACGTCACAGCACAACTGTGGAGGTCTAAAGACAACCTATGAGAGTCTGTTCTTCCTTCCCACTATGTGGGTCCCAGGATCTCAGGTTATCAATCTTGGCAGCAAATACCTTGGCCCTCTGAGATTGACCTTGATAAAACACATTAAGATGTCAGTGAGAACAAAAAGAACTAGGCTCTGTGAGATGCTAAGTATATACATTTATTTCCCCCATGTCCCATTTTTGGGTACACCACAAAAGTCCCCGAAGTCCTTAAGCAAATGCAGAAACACAAGAATATGGATATAATCAGAATGGAGGAAAATTCCCGTCAGTTCTTTTTTGCATAGGTAAAATACCCTTTAAATAGGAGCTAATTAGCTTGTCTTCCTTGACAAAGTACAAGTCGGGTTGAACTCATTGTAATTGATTTTGCATGTAAAAGTCCACTTACCTGCCCTTACTAGGTGGATCTCTTCATTTTTCCTTGAAGGATAGCTAGAAGCCCAGCCCTCTGTGGTGAGAGTCAATGGAATTAGATGGATGCAGGGATGATGGTGCCTAGCAGCCTCCCCACAAATAGGGGCTGTGAATGTGAAGTACTACCATCAACACGCGCGCACGCATACTATACATGTGATGGTCAGAGGATAACTTTCAGGAGTCAGTTCTCTCCCTTCCCAGCAGGGCCCGGGAACGGAACTCAGGCACTCAGGTGTATGCAGCATGCTCCTTACCTACTGAGCCATCTCACCTGATTTCTGCCTTATTTTTTGAGACTTGCTCTCTCACTGAACCTGAGACTCACACTTGGCCTAGATTGCTTGGCTAGTGAACCCCCTTTAAGCTCTTTGTCCCCCCAGCCCCTGAGATGTGTACCATTGTAGCTGGCCTTTACATGGTTGCCGAGGACTGCAAGCTCAGGTCCTCATGCAGCTCACACTTTTAGCTAAATTTTTGAAAACCACTCAAAGCCTGAAAATCAGATGCTCCAAGGCTGTCCAAATAATGACCTTGGCATCCGTCTCCGAGGAGTGACCGTCTTTTTTATTCTCAGTGTACAGCTTTCCCACACAGTGGAGTAGGGTGCTCGGCTGGATGTAAATGGCTGGTGGCTCTGAAAGCAGCCCAAGAGGACCATGAGCATCGTTTTGTGACTTGGTGAACCCCAGGCCCTTCTTACATCTTTTCTTCATTCCTTCTCTTCAGCCATTCGGAGCTCTTGAACCTTGCCCATCTGGCCACGGGGTGTCTTCCAGGGGGCCTTTGCCCATCCAAAGCTGTTATCCCTGGCCACTTGATTTTGCAAGGGTTAAAATATGTGCTGAGGAGGTATGAGGGCCTGGGAACAGAACACACTACAGATGATGGATTGGAGTGTTGTTTTCCAGAGAAAAGAGTGGCTATCTCACGCCTGGGGGGAGACAGCTGACTCTCTGCTACCATGTAGCTTATAGAACTTCTAATTTTTACAATTGGTCATTAGGTATTGAGTTTTGTTATTGGTCATTAACTCATATGAACACGTGTGCACGTATACACATGCTCCTTTCTGTTAACCTGGCCAGATAGTAGTGACTTTGGCCCTCAGCAGGGACTCATTCAATAGGGACAACACCTGTGCCTGAGCTGTCCTCTCCTGGTGGCTGTGCCCTACCTGACTGTGGACTGTTGAGAGTGGGCTGGTCGACAGGGTAGTCAACAGAGCTAGGGGAAGCTGAGCTGAGTCATTCATATTGGACTTCAAAGACCCTCTGTGGGTTGCAATGTAAGAGACTCAGTTGAGTGTTGAAATGATAATATACATGATAAAATACAGTATTACCATTAATTTGGGCCTGTTTCCTTTTACATTTTTCTTAGTATAGTGACTATAAAAATAGTCTTGCCATACAGTAGCTTGCTTGCATGTCTATCCAGTGAGAGCGATCTTTGTGCAACTGTTACCTCTACTGTTCAGAGGCTGAGAACAGTTAAAGGAGTTACTCAGAGTCACATGAAGCCTAGGCTGACTCTCAGGTCCACAGACTTATCACTATGGAATTGTTGTAAGTTTATTTTTCTGCCCCTTGCCCCTGATTTCTGGGTGATGACCTCTCACTCTCTGGAATCCTCTGGGAGATAAGGGTGCCTTCCTTGCTCTTGCGGAGTCCCTTGGCTCACACCTGAGTTCATGTTAATGAGATGACTCAGGGGATGAGCTAGTCATCTATCAGAAAGGCCAGCCTTGTGCCTGGAGGCTTGAGGCTTGGAATGTATCCAACCTCTGCAGAAGAGGCGGCAGGACCGAGGATTAAGTTCAGTCATGGGCTAGTGATGAATCCATTCCAGTTGCGCCTAATGAAACACTAACACAAACAGTGGCCTCTCGAGCTTGGTTGTGCCCCCTCCTTGCACACGTACAGGGACACACCCGCAGGATGGAGCATCTTGATTTCATGGCACTGAACACAGAAGTGCCCTGTTTGGGATATTCTCAGACCTACACTGTGTGCTTCTTCATTTTGCTGGTCCTGGCTTGGATCCTTCGTAATAGAACTATAAGCACAGCATTAAGTACTTTCCTGTGTTCAGTGAATCATTCTATCGGAATCTTGAACCCAAGGTGTTAAGGGAAGTAGAGAATTTGTAACCCGTGTCAGTGGCCTGGGAAGCCCTGTACTTGCTACTGGCATTTGTTTGGAAGTGAGGTCAGTCGTCCTGGGGACTGTGGCCTTCAACCAGAGTCAGCCTTGGAGTCTCTTTTGTCAGCGCTGCATTGCAGTATTTTGAGAATAAACTGCCTCTTGGCATCGGCTTGAAGGCCCTGGTGTTGAGAGAACACCACAGCATTTGGTAAGGTATCTAAGACTTGCTTGTCTCCCTAACTTCATTTCCTTGGTGACCACAGCCAGCTTAATTCTACTCTTATGAAATGACGCAGTCTTGGGACAACCTCTTCAGACTACAAGGCTTTCCTGACAGCAGGCAGACCTAGGATACTTCCAGGCCCAGGACCTTCCAGGTTGCAACCTTTGGGGACCCCTCTATATCAACTCCCAGGTGTCACCACCTGGATGGAGTGACCTGTACATGTTGGTCTCGCCTCGTTAGCAGAAATTCTTGAATATTGATGTTGAGATTTTGTTCCTTTAAGGAAAATGATGTTCAGGAATACCCTGAGTAAGGGATTTTTTATTGTTTGATAATTTGCGTTGGTGGGATTCATTGTCATGTGGTGTATCTTACTATGTTTCATACATACAGTGTCAAATCCAACAGTGCCTTTTCTTTAGACATCCCTGTTTGGATATTTTAGCCATGACCCTGTATGTTTGTTTTTATGTTTTGTTTTGTTTTGCTTTGCTTTCTCCTTCTTGACTTAAAATAGACACGGTCTGCCTTTGTGGTCCTGCTAGCCATTACTTTTCAGCCATGCTCAGACTAGTCTTGTCCTGCAAAACCCCTCTTGGGCATGTGATGGGGCCACTCTGGAAGGTGGGTTGTCTTAGAAATGAAAAGAAAAACTCTGTCATTAATTGGAGAGAGGGTTCCTTTCTGCAAGTAACCGGGATGCAGCGAACAGGCCTCGGGGTCGTGAGGTCTCCTGACACACCCACAGTGACCTAGAATCTGTTTCACTTGCGCTGGCCGTGGGCACTTTGCGCTCTACCACCCATGCAGGCTTGCTCATTAGAGGTTTAACGGTGGCCGAAGTCCGGCCAAATGACCGACAGCATCTCCCCCTCCCTCAGGGAAGGTGAGGGTGTCAGCATCTCCCCCTCCCTCAGGGAAGGTGAGGGTGTCAGCATCTCCCCCTCCCTCAGAGAAGGTGAGGGTGTCAGCATCTCCCCCTCCCTCAGAGAAGGTGAGGGTGTCAGCATCTCCCCCTCCCTCAGGGAAGGTGAGGGTGTCAGCATCTCCCCCTCCCTCAGGGAAGGTGAGGGTGTCAGCATCTCCCCCTCCCTCAGGGAAGGTGAGGGTGTCAGCATCTCCCCCTCCCTCAGGGAAACTGAGGGTGTCAGCATCTCCCCCTCCCTCAGGGAAACTGAGGGTGTCAGCATCTCCCCCTCCCTCAGGGAAGGTGAGGGTGTCAGCATCTCCCCCTCCCTCAGGGAAGGTGAGGGTGTCAGCATCTCCCCCTCCCTCAGGGAAGGTGAGGGTGTCAGCATCTCCCCCTCCCTCAGGGAAGGTGAGGGTGTCAGCATCTCCCCCTCACCTTTGGTGAAGGTAAGGGGGTCACTCAGTTTCTAAAAGACGTAGTACAGATAGTCAGAACTGACTAAAGGCACCAAGGTTGAATGTTCCCTTCCCCATGGCACCTCCAAATGCTTGCTTCCTGTGGACTACAGGCTTCATGATGCCCCTTTCAAGGCACAAGTATAAGCTACAGCCCTGAGAGATAACTAGGGCTGTAAGAACCCTTTATAGGGGAGAGAAAAATCTCATCATTGAAGTAAAAGCTCAGGATACAATCCTAGTATATTATTTATCTAGTGTACGTGTATGTGCACGCACATGTGCAAGAGTGCACGCTTGCCTGGATGTGTCTAGTGAGCCCCTGGGATTCTCCTGTCTCTGCCTCCCAGCGATGCTTGGATTTTTCTGTGGGTGCTGGGATCTGAACTCACAACCTCATACTTGCCCAGTAAGCGTTTTACCCACTGAGCTCTCTCTCCGTGTCTTTGATAATGTGATTTTAGGTGACCTCAAACGTAAATAACCAGCCCACAAGTTTAGGGTTAATAAGGCAAATAAGAGGGACCCTGGAAAATGCCTGACGGCAGATGTGGTATTGTGGTACCTCACTGAGTCAGGGGAGACTGTCCAAAGCACCTGTGACTGTTGACCCTGTTTAGGTGGGAGAGGTGCCAGGTCTGAGGGTGAAACCAGACCTTTCTTAGGCATATGCCTGCAACAGAGCTCCATGTCCGTAAACCCCCAGTGTACACTTCATGAATGCATGCTGAACTGAACTCAGGGCCACCTGGCCTGCTTCCTGACTTCTCTCAGCCTGTGTGTCCCTCATAAACCTTCTTCCCCACAACTTCTTTCCCTCCATCTCTGTCACCCACTGCTCATGAAGAGCGTCTGAAGATGAGAGGCATGGGAGAGGAGGAAGGGGTTAGAGACCACCAGGTGTGGTGCATGTAGATCTAACCCCACCCGGGGGCCCGTTGCTCACACCTACGTCTTGACACTGGCTCTCTGCCTCTTCCTCAGCCTAGGATCAGCAAGAGTCACCTGTCCCACAGCTGCTTGCATGAGTCATGGCCTGTGGCATCATCCAGGCCAGGCTCCTCGGTGTTCTCAGAACATTCTGGCATTGACACTGCACTACAGTTTCTTCTAATGTTCCCTCATTCTCATCCCTTCTTTTCTCTCCAGTTAGATTTATCTTTGGGGACTATTTTTAATCTCCTGGATCTCTAGCATAATGCGGAACAACACATAATTAATGGCCCTTTCTGGCTCATTCCGATGTTCATTTCATCTAAAAATATTTAATGAGCACTTGCTATTCAGAGCAGACGGTACAGAGTGAATACTCACAATTTCTCTGAATAACTCATTTAGTAGTAGTTCATTTAATTATTGCATCAACTCTGTTTGCCAGTGATGCTCTACTTTACCCAGAAGGAAACTCGGATGTGAAGATGCTGAACAACCTTCCCAAGGCTGGACGGAAGAGGTATGGGGCAGCCTGCCACCGGCACACTGGGCAGACTGTGCCCTGCCTCCTCCGAGACTAATATCACCTGGGCTTTCCTGGGCTCCACTTCTTAGTAATAATAAAAAGTAAAGGGTGGCATCAATAATTTCAGATAGCGGCAGGTGTTCTGAAGACAATAAAATTCCAGGATGGGGTGGTGAGAGTGAGCTGAGGAAGAGTTGTAAATCAAATGTCAGGGAAGAACCTTCTAGCAGACCACATTTGCTGAGCCCTGCATCACCTGCGTGGGTCACAGAGGAGACCAGCGTCCTCATGCTGTCTGCTCTGCTAAGGTTAGGATATGGTGGAGGGTGGCCCTCCAAGGTCCATGTGTTGGAAAGGTCTTCCCCAGCATGCTGATGTTGAAAAGTTGTGGCACCCCATAGGAAGTCAGCTTGGGGCATTGTCCTTGGAAGAACATGAGATTGGTTTTATGGATGTATAAAAAAATAAATAAATAAATAAAAATAGAAGAAGAGGAGGAGGAGGAGGAGGAGGAGGAGGAGGAGGAAGTGGCAAGCCCAGCCCCTCTGTTAGACTGGTTTTCTGTCCCCCTTTGTCACTAGCCCACCTGTGGTGCCACCTGTCGCGGCATGACACAGCCAAGGTGACCTTCACCAGAGTTAGTGTTGGACTGTTGAGAATTTTAGTCTCCGAAACTGGGAACTCAACACCCCTTTCTTCTTTATACTCAGCCTCAGTTATTTTGTTATGGGAATAGAAAACAAACTTCTCCACCCTCCCCCTCCGGAATACTTCTGTGGAGGCTTCCTCCACCTACCAAACAGTTCCTCAGCCAACAGCAGCAGGATGCCCTAACGCTACTTAACACAATTCTGACACCATGTCCCTGGAGATAGTGTCGGATCTCACAGGACAAAGGCCCCAAAACAAAGAACTCCCCAACTCCTGCTACCGGTTGCAAGTCCCAAGGGCGTGGCTTGCCCTTCTGACCAACTAGCTGTCAATCAAAGTTCTCGCAACTCCTGCTCTGGATTTGATTAGTTTGACATGATTGGGGAGACATTTCTATGACCTTGCTTGTTATAAAGGATATTATAAAGCATGCACGTGAACAGGCAGACAGCAGAGATGTATAAGACACAGCGAGGGAAAGCGTGTGCAGCAGCTCTTGTATCCTATGTGGGCAAGCCATCTTTCCACACACACTTCCACGCTGCTCAACCACCTGGGAGCTCTCCAAACCTTGTTCTTTTGAGTTTTTATGGAGTTCTCATTAAGAAGGAACGACTGATTAAATTTTTGGCCATAGGTGAGCAATTCAAGTTCATCTTCATCTTTAGATCAAGATGGAGGACTGGAGCTGAAATTCCCTAGCCTCTAACCAGGCTTTGTACTTTCTGATACCAGTTCCATACAGAGGTGTTAAGGGCTCCCAGACCACCAGCCACCCCATTAGCATATAAATAGTTACGTTTATCTCTTTGGAGATTGCAGGGTTGTAGGAGCTGGGTACCAGGAGTTAGACAGGCCTGAGGTGTGTATCATAGTATAACACTGAAGGAATCCTGGAAGAGCCAGCAGCAGACACAGAGGGCCCTGGAACAGTTAGCTCATGCAGGCCTCACACCTCCCCACATGACTGTGTTCTTGCTGTGGCTCACCTTCACCTGGTTTACATACAGAATGCTCAGAGGGAAGACACTTAAGGATCACCTATGGCCTTGATTCCACAGAGGTTGGGCAATCCATGCCATAAGATAGAACCACCCAGTGTCCCTTCGGTGTGCAAAGCCGAACTGCTCTGAGTCCCTCCCCTCAGGGAGTCTTCCACCCGGTGCTGTGTTGGGTGTGACCTCCAGGGGATGTGCCTGTGAAGTCCTCTGGTGCCCGATGTGGAGTGCACACAGGGTCAGTTCTCTTGTCTCCCAGGCTGTAGTGACTGTTACTTTTATGGTCCTCCAGGAACCTTGAGCCCATGTTGATAATATATGATCCCAGCTCAGCTCCTCAGACGTAAGCAGGCTTTTATGGTTGGGCCATAATGTGGTATACCCTATGAAGACATCCTAGCTTTTTACCCGGTACTGCAGCCTGGCACTACAATGCCCACCATCAGGGGTTTCCAGACCCTCCTATCTCTTTGTATGAATGGAGACTGTGCCTGGCTTCATTCTGACCTTGCAAAGCTCAGCCACCGTGGGGTGATCTGACTGTGGCATGTGGCCGCATAGGCAGCTTCTGCCTTGCCTTCTCCTTCTGGTTGCTGATGGTTAATGCTTACCCTTGCTAACTAGCCTTGCCAAATATAGACTTCAGCCCTGACTTAAGGAAGCTGTTGCTATACTTTTTGTGGACTGAAAACACTGGCCCAAGAAAGCACTCGAAATTGTGATAGGAGCATTTGACTCTCCCTAGTCACTTCCTGAATTCCCCAAGCCAAAGCCCTTTGACCTTCAGAGCATTCTAGAATCCTTGGTTGTAAAAGCCATTGTTTGAGTGTAGGGTGTCCTTCAAAACAAGTTTGAGTGGCTTATGCATTTGACTGCCCAATTCCATACATCGCCATAGCCATGGGTCCCAATCTAGAACTCACTTATAAACCTTGTCTTGTGTCCTGCTTTTCCTCCTCCTACCATGAATTTTGATGACCTTCTCTGCATGTAATTTCCAGCGGGAATATTTCACGGTAGAAGAATGTAGTCTCTTGAGGCTTGCTCTTGACATTTCTAGGAATTTATTCAATTAGACTTTACTTTAATCCCGTTGGGAAACATATTTTCACTATGAAGTTGTGATGTGTTTAATTCAGGGTCTAAGATAAATGTGGTCCTGGGTGGGGTTTGTATAGATGGTGAAGCATGTTTTCCTTTTGTGCCAAAGGCTGGTTTAATGAGTAGCTCTGTCTGTTTGTTTATTTAGCAATGCTTCATTATTTAAGCTTCTTCTTCCCTGAAAAGCAAAGAATGTTTGCCCCCTCTTCAGAGAATTAAATGAGCAGCGTGTTCAGCTCTTGGGAAAAACATGGCTTTGTTTTCCAGCACCATCTTTACCAACATTCCTCTTCGTCACCACATGTCCCCTGGCATGCCCCCTTTCCCTCTTGATTAACCAGGGAAGGTGGAGTTTTGACACAGTACAGAACACTCTCCCAAACACACACAAAGTCTCCATCGAGGACTATTCTTGGCTCAGAAAGATGTCTCAGGGCAGGCTTGAGCCAGGGCTGGTCCATGATGAAGTTAAGGAATGTCTTTGAGAAAGGATGGCTTCTGTGATTGCTGCCAGCAAGTGGAACTAAAGTTCTAGAAGGTTCTGTGAGCTTGCTTCTTATGGGCTTGACAGGTGGTTAAGGCATGTCCTTCCTCTCCTCCCTACCCCACCCACTGCTACCCGCCATCCTGGTCTTGAACTATTTATGGCTTGACTGTAAGGTATGGTATCAACTTGGATTGGCTCCCAGGAGCCTTGTTCTTAGGTAGCATACAAGTTCTGGTATGACTCTTGAAAAGTAGGATATATATATATATATATATATATATAGAGAGAGAGAGAGAGAGAGAATATGTTATACTGGTGTCTTAGGGTTTCTATTGCTTCGACTAAACACCATGACCAAAGAGCAAGTTGGGGAGGAAAAGGTTTATTTGGTTTACACTTCAGCATTGCTGTTTATCATTGAAGGAAGTCAGAACAGGAACTCAAACAGGGCAGGATCCTGGAGGCAGGAGCTGGTACAGAGGCTGTTGGGGGGTGGGGGTGGGTGGCTGCTTACTGGCTTGCTTTACATGCCTTGCTCAGTCTGCTTTCTTATAGAACCCAGGACGACCAACACAGGGAAGATACCACCCCTCATGTGCTAGACCCTCTCCCATTGATCACTAATTGAGAAAATGCCTTACAGCTGAATCTCCTGGAAGGATTTCCTCAACTGAGGCTCCTTCCTCTCTGATGACTCTAGCTTGTGTCAAGTTGACACACAAAACCAGCCAGTACAACTGGGAAATAAAGTGAAAACTTGTACTGTATTAGTCTGCTCGTGTTATGTATTAGTCAGTTTTTTGGTTTTTTGTTGCAATAACAAAATGCTCAGTGCCGGATACTTTCGAAGAGCATTTTTATTAATTTCGTGGTTTTAGAAGCTGGGAGTTCAAGATCAGGTAGCTCTGTCTGTTGGGCCTTTAATGAGGACTTCATTGTGGATAACATTTCCATTGTAGAAATATGTGCAAAAGAGATCATATGCCAAGAATGGAAGCTAGAGACAGTCAGGGCCTAGGCCTGCTCTCACTGGTACTAACTTGGGTCATATGAGAAATATGTTCATCCCTTCCAAGCCCAGGGCTGTTGACCCTATTACCTCCCATTGTGCCCTGCCTGTTAAAGGCTCTACCCTACAGACAAAGCTCCTAGTGTTTGGACTTTGAGTACTTGCTCAAAGCACACCCAGACCACAGCAGGTTGCTCTAACAAAGCCCCATGGGCTGCGTAACTTAAGCAACAGGAATTAGTTCTCTCCTAGCTCAAGAGGCAGAATTGTAAAACATGCAAGATTGGAGAAACCAGGACTTGACTGCCCTTTGGTTATTTTCTCATACCCAAGCCTTCACCCAACCTATTTGTTGTTGTTGTTGGTGGTGGTAGTGATAGTGGTGGTGTGAGTGAGTGTGTGTGTGTGTGTGTGTGTGTGTGTGTGTGTGTGTGTGTGGCAGGTGTGCACATTTAACAGTGTACTATGGAGATCAGAATCGGGGAAAGGGGAAGAACAGGAGGCAGAGGCCAGCTGCAGGTGGATGGAAGGAGCCCAGGGCTGCTCCACCTCTGAATCACACTGATTTGTGCAAAGCCTAAGCCGGTTCTTGGCACAGAGACTTGGAGATCTTACAGTTTGAAACCGGTTCACATAAAAGTCATATGTGCGTGAAAGCAGGCCTGGAGCGTTTTAATTGTCGTCGTCGTTGTGGAAAGTTACATGACTGTCATCAGCTGTCGCTTCTGGCTGTGCTTTCTGTACTAATGTAAATAAATGAGGTCACAGGTTTAAAGGAGCAGGCTATGTTTACATACTTGTGAGGCAGCCTTGATCCGCCTGTGTTATTCAAACACACACATATGAAATGTGTGGCTTCCTGAATGCAGGTTGCTCCTTAAAGCCTGAGGGCTGCCGGCTGGGGAGAGGAGCCGAAGGGCGCCTCCCTTCATGGGGTTTTGACTGAAGGCCACCTTTTTGGTGAGGATTGGTTTTCCTCCACAAGCAGATGTTTAATCCCTAGCAGTTCTGTAAGGAGTGCATTTGGAAGAGCCCTGAACTGCTTCAGAGCTGGGAGGTCGAGGTGGCAGAACAGAGAGGAATCATGTAAACACTGATTAAAACATGCCAGGGTCAGCGTGTCTTGGAAGGCTCCCCCCAAAAAACTAGATTTTCAATTTTTATAAATCATAGGATCCTTCTGACTCAGTTCTACTTTTTGCAGGTAAATATTTAGGCAAGATTTTTTTTTTGGGGGGAAGGGTGGTGTTTGTGTGTATGTGCAGCTCTCTCTCTTTCTCTCTCTCTCTCTCTCCCTCTGTGTGTGTGTGTGTGTGTGTGTGTGTGTGTGTGTGTGTGTGTGTGTTTATGTATATGGAGGTCAAAGGTTGACATTTTGTGTCTCCCTCACTCTCCACCTTGTTATTTGAAACGGCCTCTTGTCGAACCTGAGACTCACCAATTCAGCTACGCTTGGTGGCCAGGGAACTCTGGGGACCAGGGAACTCTGGGGACCCTCCTGTCTCTGCCTTCCCAGGGCTGGGATTCATGCCACCCAGCCATGCTTCTTATGTGGGTCCTGGGAATCCAAACTCAGGTCCTCCTGCTTGCCAAGCATGCACTTTTTACTGTCTGCGCTATCACTCGGCACCCTGGGCACGACTTTTTAAAAGCATATTCCTGTCGAGGCTTTTGTAGAGATGTTACCCAAAGAAACATGAAACATCATGAACAAAATGTAAGCAGTCATCCCCCTCGCTGCCAATGGATGGGTCTATAGAACCACAGATTCAGAAGCAAGCCTCTTGCTACGCACACAAGGACAGCAGGAAGGAGCAGTTGCTGGTTCGGAGTCTCAGTACAGTCATAGTCCAGGATAGTTTCTCCCCAGTGGCTGGTTGTTGTTGTTTTTCCACCGCACACAGCTGAGGCAGAGGAGTGGCAGACACTCGGAGGGAAGCAGCAATAAACAGGTTCAGAAGACTGTGGAACAGCATCTAGTTCCTGTAAGCAGCGATGGTCTAGGTCATGTTCTTTTGTCCAACACAAAAATCCAAAGAAATAATTCAATGAATTCCAAATTCAAACAAATTCTGGTATAGATTTACCAGATTTTCCCCTCTTTTCTTCTCTCAAAATGTTATGAAATCCAGCTGATTTAGATTAACGAATGTGAGGAACTAAAATGACCTTTAGACCGAGGTAAGAAGATAGTTTGTGTGGGGTTTTGGTTTTGAAACAGGATTTCATGTAACCCAGGCTGTCCTTGAACTTCCTATATAGCTGAGGCTGGCTTTGAACTCTTGATGCTCCTACCTCTAGCCTCCCTAGGGCTAGGACCACAAGTATGTGTCACCATGCCTGGTCACATGTGGTATTTTTGAAGTGATCTCTACCTAGGATTTGTCTTAAAGTAGACACCAGGGAGAGACATTTATTTTGCGTTTTAGTGTTCATAAATGATTTTCATGAGATCAAACCCATAACTCCCTACTGCCCCTATAGCTCCTGCTGTACCCAACATCACAGGAAGATACCTGTGCCCCTGGAGGAGATGGATAGGTCCTATGTACAAAGGGAATTGAACCTTCTCCCCAAGAAGCTAGCTTCCACCAAAGCAATTAATCTGGAAACATAAACAAGAGACAAATACAAAAATAGAATATTCTAGCATCATTTTGCACACATACGTCTGGTTGCTGAAGCTTTACGAGAACAGCTCTGAGAAAAGTTGTGAACCCCCAACTATTGAGGATCTAGAGGTATTCATGTTCTTTATATTAATATTTTGTGTATGTACATAGTGTGTTTTGTGTACCTTTTCTCTAGATTACCATATCCTTAATGTATTGAGTTGCTTGCAGAAGTGTGTGTGTGTGTGTGTGTGTGTGTGTGTGTGTGTGTGTTTGTTTCATAATTCAAGATGTTTGTTTGTGACAAGGTTTCACATGGCCTAGGCTGACCTTGAACTCACTTTGTAGTAAAGGATGACTTTGACTTTGAACTTCTGATCTTCCTGTTTCTGCCTTTCAAGTGCTGGGATTACAAGTATATGCCACTATACCCAATTTATGTGGTGTTGAGAACTGAACCCAGGGCTGTGTGTATACTAGGTAAGCCCTCTACCAACTGAGCCATATCCCCAGCCCATCATAATTTCATTTCTATAATTTCTAAGACCATATATCGTATTCTTACATATCATTTCTACAAATACATGCTTTTTTCATATATGCAAGTTTTCCAGGAATGCAGATTTTGCAGCTTGCTCACCTCAGCTGGCCTTGCCCCTCCTCTGTTCCTCTGAAACACTCAGATGTAAAGGGCTAACTGCAGACACATTTCCAGGGAGGACCCCCACCCACAAGACACGGCCCCCACTCGGCTTATAAACTGGTTTTAAAGTTTAAAGATGCCTCCTTGATTATGTCTTTTCATACACTGGGCATTTCACAGTGAAGGCAGCCACGCTGGTTTGAAGAAGCCACCAAATGGTCTATGTGTAAAAAGAGTCTTTCCCCAGCACTCACCCACAAAGTGGCTGGACTCAGCCTCCCCTCCTCTTCTCTCTTTTCCTGTTTCTCGTTGTCTTTGTTTCATCCCTTCTGTGCTAGGAGACTACCTTTGCTCCCCTCTCTCTTCAGCCTGGCTTCCTTTCCCTCTCCTTGGGAAAGACATGTAGCTTTCCACAGGATCCTAAGACAACCTAACGATGCCTCCTGGTATCGAACTTAATATCACTGGTGCTGTCAAATAGCCAATCACGTCTGTGGAGCATATGAATAAGTTCAAAGAAAAGTAGTAGAAAGCCTTCTGATGGCTGAGGCTGGAACTCCGTGTAGTTCCCATATTAAGGTGGGTGTGAAGTGCTCCGCCCCCATCTCTGGACATTTCCGCCCTAAATGCTTGGCTCCGGCTGAGCTGTGTTCTTTCATCTTCTCTCTGTGCCTACAGAACTTTAGGAGACTACACCTGGTGTATTATTGTTTCCACTGGGGGTCTACAAAATAATATTTATTATATGCCAATAATCCTGTCATCTGTAAGATCTATTATTATGTAGTTTGTGTCTGCGTTGAGATCTGGGGGATGGATATGTCCAACTGACTCATGTGGGGACTGAGGTGCAGGTGTGTTAAAAAACCCACTGGAGGTAATGCAGATGGTTAGGGCTAGGGTCGGGTTTTAATTCGGACTTGCTCCATTCAATCCCTGATCTTCACTGCTACCAATGTCCTGACTGGGAACACAGTAAGGAAAACAATATTCTTTCCTCAAACAGTAGGAGTCCAGATTTCTAATAGCAGCCCACACCCTTCTGTAAACACTAATTCTATTTGTTGACCTTCGGCCAGTGTTCTTACATTTCTGGCTAAGCCTCACTCTGGCTGTCCTCTGTAGAACATGGCTGTCTCCTGCTTATAGATTCTGCATGTGAACATCAGGTCTTTCGCCCTGTAGTCAGGGAATCATGCCACAGAAGTCACTGCCGTAGCTAAGGACAGGAGCAGAAGCGTGGCTACAAAAGGGGGTTTTCCCATCACAGTGAGAATGTGTCACCGTCCTGGGCTGCCCCTGAACTCACCTGGTCATAGCAGGTAGCACCTAGGTGTGTTTTTCTTTTGAGGTGCTGGATATTTTCTTTTCTTTCTCTCTTTCTTTCTCTTCCTTCCTTCCTTCCTTCCTCCCTCCCTCCCTCCCTCCCTCCCTCCCTCCCTCCCTCCCTCCCTCCCTCCCCTCCCTCCCTCCCTCCCTCCCTCCCTCCCTCCCTCCCTCTTTCTTTCTTTCTTTCTTTCTTTCTTTCTTTCTTTCTTTCTTTCTTTCTTTCTTTCTTTCTTTCTTTCTTTCTTTCTTTCTTTCTTTCTTTCTTTCTTTCTTTTAGTTTTTCAAGACAGGGTTTCTCTGTGTAGCTTTGGAGCCTGTCCTGTAACTCACTCTGTAGACCAGGCTGGCCTCAAACTCACAGAGATCCGCCTGCCTCTGCCTCCCAAGTGCTGGGATTAAAGGTGTGCACCACCACCGCCCGGCTGCTGGATATTTTCTAATCACCTTTCAAACTCATGGACTCAAAGCCGAGGAAATGCAATTTTGAGACAAGGTTTGAAAATGCTTGTTCTCCGCATTGTTGGGTATATCCCAAAAATATTTGCATTGATAACCACAAGCTGTTTGTGCAAAGCCTACCCAGTTTGGAGTCAGGGACTGGAGTAAAGGAGAAAAGCCATTTCATTTTTTAAAAGCCCAGTTCCTGGCAAAAACAGGAATCCCAAGTTTTTATTGGGAAAGCTAATCCAGGATAAAGAAAGAAAGTCAGATCTGTTGTTCAGAAAGATGGGGCCCGTGGTTTACTTTAAGATAGAACTATGTTATTCAGATTTTGAAACTTCTTGGATAAGTTGGCTCCTAGTTATTTCGTAAATAAAAAATAAGCTGGGCATGATGGTGTAGTACTCAGGGTAGAGCCTGAGGCAGGAGGATTGCCATGAGTTTGAGGCCACCTTGGTCAACACAGTACGAAGCTAGCCAGATCTACAAAGAAATATCAAATGAATAAATATTAAAATATGAAAATTCCAGAACGTTCACTTGTCAGAGTTTATGTATGACATCGGCTTTTATTTCTAGTAATGAACAAAGTGTTCATCACGTACCCAATATGATTTCGCCAAACTATATTTGTTAACTTATTTTGTTCTTAGGATAGTATTGAGGCAGGCACTACTGTTATCTCTGTCTTTGGTAGGGGGAAACCGAGGAAGAGACAGATGAGAAACCTGCCTAGGATCTCACAGCAAGGGTTGGCAGGGCAGGCTCCGATTCCGGCAGCTTTATCTCACTACTAGATTGAGTGTAGGTGAGGGCCATGGTGATGATGTGAACATAATGAGATGCGATGCATCCAATGCCATGTGATGTATCTCTAAGCCTTCACCTAGGTGTCCTCTACCCAGCACTAGACATAGGCTCTCTTATGCCTGATGTAAGCGGAGCCTTCCTAAGGGAAAGGGATTCATACAGGTTCCTAGGAGACTGAGTCCTCACTGTAGGCTGGGCCCATGTGTCCTCAACTCCCCCCCCCCCCCATACTGTACCTCCCTCCACTCTGACGGTCTGTTAGTGATGCTTTGATTCTTGTGGCGTGCGTGAGTGCGTGTGTGTGCACGCGTGCATGAGTGCGTGCATGCAGTACAAGGGATCTCCCTGTCTTCTCCTCCCCAGGACGGGGGTTACAGACACGTTGTTCCTTGCCTTCTCAGGGGTGCTGGGGATCCAAACACAGATTATAATGCTTCTGCTGCAGGCCCTGTACCAACTCAGCCATCTTCCCAGCCCCTCGTAGCTCTTACATAGTCATGCGGAACATCATTAAGTAATCCTCTGTTGGGGCCAGAGGGCCAAAAATGACCTGCTTAGCTCTGCTCTTCCCTTCCTCTGCTGCTACCAATCCCAGTCCCACCCCATCCCCTCTCCCACCCCTAAGAGGCGCGAACAACCTCCATGCAGTTCCCTGAAACACTCCTGTGGGATACCACTGCTTCATGGTGCCTTAAAGGCCATCCAGGAGACAGGGAGTCACGGCACACCACCGGTGTGTGAGGACGGATGCCTGGCATGAGCAGACCTAACTGGAGGCTCTTTTCAGACCGACCCTCGGTGAGAACTTCCTTGTCCAGCTGAGATGTGTGAGTCACGTGGCCTTTCCCCTCTCCTCTGCCTGCTGATAGTGCACAAGCGTCCTTCCCACATGTCTCAGACATACAACGCACACCGTTTCACACTGGCACATAACACCCTGCGGTAGAAGTCTCAGACTCCCTCTGACCCGCCCCTCCCCCATGTTTTTCCCCCCATTAGGCAAATGGAAGGCCCCTTGCCACCTGTTAGCATTACGTCATTGGCTCCCCAGAACACAGTTGTACCCGAGGCCTTAAACAAAGTAGTTCTTCTTGTATTGTTTGCATTCAAAGAGCTGATATCATGCCAACTGATGTCATTGTGTGTCTTTGTGTGACTGCCATGGCAACTGGGCAGGTGGGGAGCCTCCGGCTGATGTCACTGGGAAAGGAGGGGCAGAGACGGGATTTTAAGAAGCTCTATGCTGGTTATTTTTTGTGTATGGGGGTGGAAGGGGGCTTGGCATGCTTTTATTTTGATTCTCTTTTCTAACTAGCGGCTTTTAAGACAAATTACAGCTCGAGTACACTAAAGAAGAATGAGAATCCTCCTTTCCCACCTCCTAGCCTCTTCTTTTGAGTGTAGTTGCCCAGTTCTTCTTCTCAACTTACATGGAAAAAAATGCTGCAAGCGTCTTTTTCTTAAGGAAAAAGTGAATTAGGTTCCCCTAGCGGGATCAGCATGGTGCTGTTTACTGGGGGTTTTGTGGAGTCCAGCAGATTTCCACACAGCTCCTTCCAGTGTCCTCTGTGGAGTTTGGGACAGTGGCAGTGGGCAGTTTTTACGCATTCACTGGTTATGTTTTTCTAGTGTCTTGCATTTTTCTTTGTAGTTGGAAGGCTCCCTTTGCGCTACTCACCCGAGTATAATGATTTCACAACAGACAATAACAGCAAGGGCAGAGTGTAATCACAGAAATGAAGCCAAATGAAATTAAAGCTCCTATGTGCTCTCCTAAAAACAGTTTTTTCTTTTCTTTACTTTTCTCTTTTTTGACATGTCTGAGCACAGGATGGCCCTCCTAAGTTGTCTGTGGATCGTTACCATTTCCTATGGAAACTATGACTTGTCTTCTCTTCTACAGCTGGCTGTGCCCATTGGTTGGGGACATGCTCTGCTCAGGTCCCCTGCTCTAGAGGTCAAAACTGAGATGGGGAGGAATGTGGTGTCAATTCGGAAGCAGGTGGACAAATAGATGTGCTGCCCCTCTGTTAGCACAGTCATGTATCCTAGTCAGGTTTTGTGCTTTTGGCCTCATGCCTGGGGAATAGCAAGACCTATATGACTGGCAAGATATTCTGGGAACTTCCCAGTGCCTCCCCTTTCCCAAAAGGCCTCAAATGTCCCATCCTGCTCTCCTGGGATTTATGCTCATCTGGTGACCCTGCCTGGATGTCTCTTGATGTGTCTCATGCACCTTGTAGAATTTGAGCTTCGTAATCCTTCAGGTTTGTCCATGTGTAATTGCGTGTAACGTAAGAGAGGGAAAGTTAAGTGGCAAACTCTGATCCATAAATTTCCTTAATTCTTCTTTTTGTGTGTAGGCTTTAGGCTTTTTCAAAATGTTTTGAATTAGCTGTTTCTCATTTAACATTAAATGGAAACACTTTCTTTGATTTTTATATTCTTTACACAGTTATTCTTTTAATGGCTACATAATATTCTATGGATGAACATACTTATTAAGTTTTGTTTTGGTATTTACTTAGCCTTTTCTTTTTTTAACTTACTATTTGTGTGTGTGTGTGTGTGTGTGTGTGTGTGTGTGTGTGTGTGTGTGTGTGTGAAGTCAGAGGAGAATTTGTGGAGCCAGGTCTCTGCTCCCACCCTTAAGCAGACGGTGTTGTGTGACTATCGTCGTGTGTCTAATCACACCCCCGTGGCTGTGTGATTTCCATAAGTGACTCTGTACTAACAGGAGGCCATGTCTGCATGCTGAAAGTGGAGAAGCAGGTGCAGCGTAGACCTCTGAAGTGTTTCAGACTCAGCTCTTGGGGTTAGAGCAGAGCCCCAAGCTCAGGGTGTGCATTAGGAGATCCATCAGAGGTCACCATTAGCGGGTTAGGGTACTCACAGTCCTCTAAAAGCTAAGTGCAGGAAATTGGGCCACTCTCAGAAGCCACTCTCCTGGAAGTCAAGATCTAGAGATGTCAAGGACCTGTGTGGAAAGTCCTGTAGATTCCGAGTCATTCTCCTAGGGGTAACTGACCTTGCCCCCAGATTACCTCTGCTCTTTCTACCTTTGGACAGCCATAGAAATAACAGGAATAGAAATAGTTTGTCTATACAGAGTGACCATGCAAGCCTGGGGGTGGAGGGTAGACTGAACACGTGACCTGTTTTTGCATCCCCCCCCCCCTTCTCAGACTCACACACAGAGAGACACAGTGTATGCCTGTGGGGTTACTGAGGCACTCAGAGAAATGAGCTTGTGTGACTCGGCAGGCAGGGTGCAGCCAGCATAGTGTGCTGTCCCACAGCACCTGCTTGTCACTGCTGGCTGCAGAAGGAGGGAGCTTGGCTCTCTGTAAGAT
This sequence comes from Peromyscus maniculatus bairdii, assembly GCF_049852395.1. Lineage (NCBI taxonomy): Eukaryota > Metazoa > Chordata > Mammalia > Rodentia > Cricetidae > Peromyscus > Peromyscus maniculatus. The sequence goes on from NC_134862.1 coordinate 92,766,089, forward strand.
GAGTTATAAGTGGTGCGGACACATGTGCACAATGCCAGGATACACGCAGAAGTTCTCTGTAGGACAGTATCATCCCAGCTCCCAAAGCACAAGGCTCTATGTAGGCCAGGGACCATATGTCTGTTAGAAGCAAATCAAATTTGCAGTTGATGAAATGACTGGCTGTTGTATGGAACTTGTTCCCAGGCACCTTGGCCCAGTTTGTGCAATAAGGAGCACAAGCCCTCTGAAGCTGGCTCTGCGTGTCCCAATAGACTTCTGGTTTTTGTTTTTATTTTAGAAATGTTAAACATGTACATAGCCACAATGACGGCCATCCCTATGGGGAAGCTGACATTTTCCGTGGGCTCTGTCTTATTCACACATGCTTTCTGTGTTTTCCTTCCAGGGGGACTCAGTAGTTTTAAACAGAACCATGAAAACCTCTGTGACAACTCCCTCCAGCTCCAAGAGTGCCGGGAGGTGGGGGGCGGCGCGTCTGCGGCCTCGAGCATGCTACCTCAGTCTGTCCCCACCACCCCTGACATCGAGAACGCGGAGCTGACGCCCATCCTGCCCTTCCTGTTCCTCGGCAATGAGCAAGATGCTCAGGACCTGGACACCATGCAGAGGCTCAACATCGGCTATGTCATCAACGTCACCACTCACCTTCCCCTGTACCACTATGAGAAAGGCCTCTTCAACTACAAGAGGCTGCCAGCCACTGACAGCAACAAGCAGAATCTGCGGCAGTACTTTGAAGAGGCGTTTGAATTCATTGGTAACTATCTCCCAGGGTGTGTGTGTGTCGGGGGGCTCTCCCTTCCCTCCAGCTCTGGGTTTGGTAAAAGGTCCAAGGTTTATTCCTATGTTAGAGGAAAACAAACAAACAAACAAACAAACAAACAAACAACAAACTACCCAAACCGTAGCCCTTTCTTTAAGTCTTGGAACTATCTGGATTGGACACAAAAGAATAGTTGAGTTAGTGAGCTTTCCATTTCTGTGGCTAAACTACCTGAGAGGCTGCCCTGAAGGGAGGAATTCTCTTAGCTTATCATCTGAGAGGCTTCAGTCCTTGGCTCTGTTGAGTCTGGGCCTGTGCTGAGACAGAGCATGGCAGGGGGAATGTATAATGAAGACTGCTGAATTTATGGAGACTAGGGAGGGAGGGACCAGGACAACATGTTGCCTTCAGTGATACACAGTGGGTGACCTACTTCCCAAGGCAAGGGTCCCCTTCTGAAGTTTTAAAGAGCTTTGGAAGTGGTACCACCTGCTGGAGACCAAGCATTTGATACAAGTCTGTGGAGCCATTTCCTATTCAGACTAAAGAAATTATCACTCTTTATCCAACGTCTATTCAACCAGAAGTTCCTATCTGTCCCCCAGGTTACAAAGAACCAACAGCGGAGGGTGGGCGGTTAGGTAGTGTGCGACCCGAAGAATGAAGGGGAACGTGAGGAACTGGTCAGAGCTGGGCCTGCTGCCTAGTCCCTGTAGCACCCCCCACCCCGCCACCCGCTCTGAAGGAAGCTCCAAGTAGAGACTGTGACATCACCTCTCACTGTCCCCAACCCTCCGTACCACCTCGCTCAGCTTTCTTCATCCAGCACAGGGCAAGTGATTTCCATTCAGCACCATGAGTTCCAGTGTGCGTGGCCTCTTCCCTTGAGGCTGAGGCAAAGGCAGCCTTTGTGAAAGGGCTGGTTCTGAAGAAACTCCTTCAGACAGCAGACTGTGCTGTGCTGAGTCCCTTCACGCCTTGCGTCCTTGCAGACAAGAGAAGGAAGAGTGGCATGGATTGTTTGCCCCCCCTCCCCCCCCCAGTGATCGATCTCAGGTCATAAACGCTGAGTGACGAAGACTGATGTTAGTGCTCATGAAAAGGTACATGTTCTCTTTGACGCTTTGTCTCAGGCTCAGGAAAACAAGAACCATCAGGCCCCTGTAGGACCCCAAAGGAAAATTCTAGCCACACCAGGCTCTACCCTCAGAAGGAAGCCACCACCAGCTCGATGATGACCTTAGCTTTTGTAGCTCTTGTAGCATTGTGTCGAGACTCTGAGGGTGACTAGGACAGCAGGAGCAGATGACAGATTCTCAACACTGTTTCCAAGGGATCCCAACTTTCATCAGCACAAAGAGGCAGCCCAGTGCTTCACATTATTGCCTCCGGTTGCCACTGGTCTCTGTCTCAGGAACACCCATGATTGTTGCTGTTTTGACAGAAAAAAAATAGTCTCAAGTTTGGCAGCCACCAGGGTGATGGATTTCCTGGCAAGCTGGTAGTTCTGAACACTTGCTTGTCTGTTTCCCTTTCCAGTTTGTCCTCCAATGCTGGGCCCTACCATGAACACCCTGGAAGGATAACCAGAGTGTTCTTAAACTCAAAAGTGAGGTGACCTTTCCATGTCACGATTCTAGTGTTAAGAGGGAGCTGGGGGTTGAAGAAAAGGCACAGTGGGGAAATTGTTGGCTGCATACGAGTGAAGAGCTGAGTTTGAACCCCCAGAACCCAAGGCGAGTCAGGTGCAGGCATACATATCTGTAAAACCTTCTCCCCTATAGCAAGATGGGAGACGGACAACCCCTAGACACTCACAGGATAGCTAGCTTGGTGTCTGCAGCGCACAAGAAATCCTGTCTCAAAGAAGGTGGTAGGCAAGGACCCACACTGACCTCCACCTGTGTGCTGTGGTATGCCTATACCTGCATACAGAGAGAGAGAGGGAGAGAGAGAGAGAGGGAGGGAGGGAGGAGAGAAAGGGAGAGAGGAGAGAATGAGAATTAAAAAAAATAAAAGCAAAGGCCCTAGCATCCTAGTGTTCTAGGCTCCTAGCCAGGACTCCTCATCCAACACTCTGGGCCCATGTTTACCATGCCCCGTTAATTAGTTCCTAACACTGGGTAAAGATGCCCTGGATCCTTTATTCATAAAATCAGAGCTAAGCCTTGCATCGTGAATAAGAAATGCCTGTCACCAGAGAGACAAGGAAGTTCCTGGTCGATAGAGGCTGTTATAAACGAGAGTCCACCTGACTTAATTCCAGGTGGAGGAAGTTGGGAAATTGTTTTCCATTTAGTGAGCAGCCTGGGATGGGCTTGTTCTAAGATTACAGCCGTGGTGCTCACATTCCTTCTGGATTATTCAGGCTTACCTGTTCTTTTAGAAGAAAACAAAACTAATAACAAGCAACATTTAGCCCACAGCAATTCGGGATCACGTGTTTGGGCTCAACTTCATTCTCCTTGCCCTCTGATTGGACACACTGAGATTTTATAGTATGGCTTCAGCATAATAACACTCACCCGAGTTTAATATAAACTACGGAATGGCCAGGTTTGGGGTGTAACAATGCCAGTTTAACCGCTGAATCAAACGACTTTGTTTCCACAGTTCTAGAGGCTGGTGAGCTAGTGTCCTTTGTATTAGCCAGGCAGGAAGACTGAGGTCCTGGGGGTCACTCAGCTAGTGTGTTAGTGGAACAGGTGGTCAAAGCCGTGGTACACCTTGGTCTTTCTCTTGCTGCCATGTTTGATGTTCTTGGTTGGGGAGGCCATTTAGTGTGTGCCGAAGAGAAGTTGGCAAAGGGAGCAATTGATATAAGCCTGTCTATGGGTTGGTAAGAAAGAGATTGACATCCTGTTTGTTGTTTAGTCTACTGGTGAGCAGCGGGTGCAGATGATTTAAGCTAAGGGATGAATCTCTTTACCCAGTTCTTGTCTACCTTATCACTGACCTGCATTCCTCCAGCATCCCTTCCTTGGGAATGTGTTTTAATCTAGAAGTGTCAAAAAATGTTGTCCGGCGCAAACAGACAGCCAAAGCTTTTAATATTAAACATGCCAATTTCTGTCGCTCTTGGTTCTAAGCTACTTGGGACTCCTGCCTTCCAAATGGTTGCCGTGTGGGAACAGTGTATGTGGGGCGGGTGTGTGTGTGTGTGTGTGTGTGTGTGTGTGTGTGTGTGTGTGTGTGTTAAATGTGTGGGAGAGGGCCGGCCATGCAGTAGGTCAGTACTCTACAAGTCTAACTTTGACAACAGTTGGCGTCTCTGGTGAGAAGCTGAGTGTAGGAACCTTCTAGCTGAGCTTTATTCCTTCTCTGCCATGGAGATTTAGTAAATCTTATGCATTAAATGTTAGCTCTTATAGAGAACAATTTTCTATAGGATAAAGAAAGGTACGGTGTGTGTGTGTGTGTGTGTTTTGCTTGTAGAAGATACATTGCTAATAACACTTGTTTTTCAGTCATATAATCATATAACCCAGAAAGTAGAATTAACATTGTTATCAGAAGAAGAATTTTTATCATACATGAACATTTGTGTGTGTAATATAATTTCTGTTTCCTCTGTTGTCCTTTTCTTACTTTTCCTTTTCTTTTTGTCAGTGGTAATGATTTTAGATAAAAACAGAAAAAGAACAATATAGTTGAGAAAGAGAGGTCTGGTAACATTTGTGGCAAGCTTAGTAGCTTGCTTGTCATGAGTGTGTCGTTCCCCCCCCCCTCCCGTCTCCTGTGACATGTGCTGTTTTCACAGATGACTCCCTTTCTCTATCTTGTCTCTAAATGCAGAACTGTAGGGGGCTGGGGAGACGGCTCAGCAGGTAGCGCACTTCTCACACAAGCGTGAGGATGGGGGCCCAGACCACCAGAACCCACACAAAGGCCATGCAGCTTCAGCGGCCTGCCGGCAATCTCATGGCACACGGGCCTGAGATGGGGCACCCCAGAGCAAGCTGCCTATGGGGACCAGCAGAGATAGTGAGCCCCGGGTTCAGCAAGCGATGCTGTGTCCAATACCATGGAGAGTGAACTGGAAGACACACGATATAGCAACCATGGCCTTCCACAGACACTTGGGAACATGCACCCCCCACACACCCACACCCACACCTCAAAAAAAATGAGGGTCAGTAAGATGGTTCAGTGGGCAGAAGGGGCTTGCTGCTAAGAGTGACGACCTGAGTTCAATCCCCACAAACTCATGTTGTGGAAAGAGAGAACGGACTCCTCCAAGTGGCCCTTTGACCTCCCCATGCCCACTGTGGCATGTGTATCCCCCCTCCCCATTTTTTTAATAATTTAATAAGATGCAGACTAGCAGCTCCTGCTTGTAGCCAATTTCTGTAGCTTGTGACTTGAACACGTAGAATCCACTGGTGCGTTCTGCTTCAAAGCCATCTGAGTCTATTCTTCCTGTGCAGAAGGAAACCCTGCGGCCCCAGGCAGGCGCTCACCTCCCCCTGCCCCCCCCCCCCCCCCCGCCCCCGTCTTCTCCCTGCCCTGACCACCTGTCTCTCTGTCCCGCAGAGGAAGCTCACCAGTGTGGAAAGGGCCTTCTCATCCACTGCCAGGCCGGCGTCTCTCGATCCGCCACCATCGTCATCGCCTACCTGATGAAGCACACGCGGATGACCATGACTGACGCGTACAAATTCGTCAAAGGCAAACGACCAATTATCTCCCCGAACCTCAACTTCATGGGGCAGTTGCTGGAATTCGAGGAAGACCTGAACAATGGTGTGACGCCACGGATCCTTACACCAAAGCTGATGGGCATGGAGACGGTCGTGTGACAGCGGGCAGGATGGAAGAGCCATGGCTCTGTCGGGAGACGAACAGGCGTGCAGAGGGTTCTGGTTTTGGTTTTGTTTCTGTTTTTCTTTTTTCATTTTTTTTTTTAAGTTGGGGAAATGTTTGTGAAAGGAAACAAACCTGTCTAGAGACTCTATTTTTAATAAGTGTGAGGAGACTATAACTTCTGATGCCACTGAGAACCACTTCTCTTTATCTGGTATTGCAAGGAGGTTAAAGAGGTCATTTTTTTTTTTTAAGCCAACAAATAAAAAGATTACGAAACTTGCTTCTCCCCAGTTTTCCTTGTTAGCTGTTGTAGAGTTTCTGACTAAATCGTCTGTGCGGGCTCATAGACCGAAGATATCACACTTCAGTGACAAGGAAGCCAGAGGCAGTGGACAAGACATCGCCTTGCGAAGACCTGGAACCTACCTGGGCACCCGCGTGGCAAGCAGACCCCGCCCGACCCTGCCCTGTTGTGCTCACGGGTGTGAAGAGAAGGGCGGGCAGCCTCAGTGGTCGCAGATGACCTCGTGCGCTCCGGAGAGACTTCGGGTAGTGTTGATTTTGTGTGTTTCATGCTCTGGATAGTTTCTCCCCTTCTGTGGGTTTGAAAGAACTTTCTTTTCTTCTTCTTCTTTTTTCTTTTTAGTAGAGAGAAACTGACCGTTATTCCACGTGCCTTCGCTGGCACGTGCGCAGTAAAAATGGCGTTTGTAGTGTGCGGGTGAGTTAGAGCTGGCACGCGAGTGACGGATCACACCAGCTTGGAGAGAGGAATCCAACAATACCAGTGGCTTCCCCTCCCCTTGCTCTCCCTCTGTTTTTTTTTCTTTCTTTTCTTTTCTCTTCCTTTTTTTTTTGTTGTTTCTCTTTTTTGATTTGAGTCTGGTTACAGTGCCATAAACCTTGTTACATATGTATATCAGAATGTAAAAAAACAAAAGACAAAACTTTATTTAAAAATATTTTTCGCAAAAAAAAAATTCTTGGTGTGTTTTTGATGGTGGTGTAAAGACGTGTTTTCATTATACAAATGAAACTCGTTTGGGGATGTGTCGTCCTTTGTACGCACCCCTCTTTCATCTGGTTAGGCTCAGGCTTCTCTTGCCTCTGGTGTTGTACACACAGCATAGTTAGAAATAAAGCACGGGTTTTTATCTAGGGAGATGGGGATGCAGGTGTAAAGCTGGGAGGATGCTCAGGGAGGCTGAGGATCCCAGGACCACATCCCTTTCCTCTCCTTCCCATCCTCTTCCACAGGGCAGTGGACTTGGGGATTCTGAGGGGCTCCCATCAGACATGAAAGCAAAATCACTACCGAACTAAGGATTTAGAATCCAGTCATCTCCCTGGTAGCTATATGTAAGTATCAGGGACAATCTGTTATTTCTGGTTTTCTCAGTCCCACCTCCATTGACACTAGCTCACCTGACATTTTTTAGGGACATTCACCCTGTAGTACAAGTTGTAAAATGTGCTTTTCTCAGCTTTTTCCCAGTCCATAGAACTTAGCTCTTTATGTATACCTTGGCGGTGACAATGCTGGATAGTCAACCCAGAAACAGTTGGAAGCGCGATGGGAGGGGAGTATAACATACCCAGTGTTTTCCACATTTTGTTAGAATGCATACCCGGAGGGACTCGGCCCCAGGGAGATCTGCAGTACTCCAACGCGTGCTTAGTGTGAGTAAGCACTAAGAATTCCAGCATGGCTGGCTGGCTCTATGTGACTACATTTGACATAAATATTTTTGTGAACATTTGCTTACAAATGTTACACCAGAAATATTTTGACATTGATTTCTGCTTTCAAATAGCTTGTCTGCCAAGAGTCATTTAAATTTTTCTGCCATTAGAAAAGTGGAAATTGAACATAACTGGGATTAACTGAGAGCTAGTTGGAATTATTTTGGTCTAATATAAAGTATGAAGTGGGCAAAAACGTAAATTTCTATTTAGTGTTTCTGTACTGTCAACAGTTTTTTGTTGTTGTTGTTTATTTATTTTTGTTTTTTTACTGTCAACCAGAGTATACTGAAAGAAAGAGTCCACTTCTGATTCACAGTGACTTAGAAACAGTAGTGTGGCAGGCTCATTCCCTAAGTTTAAATGTTCAAGTTGTGATAGGGTAGAAAATTCTCATTCTCTCTCTCTCTCTCTCTCTCTCTCTCTCTCTCTCTCTCTCTCTCTCTCTCTCCTCTCTCTCTCTCTCTCTCTCCTCTCCCTCTCTCTCTCTCTCTCTCTCTCTCTCTCTCTCTCTCTCTCTCTCTCTCGTCTCTCTCTTCCTCTTCTTTCTCTTTGCCTTTTTTAAAAATCATTTCTTCTGCAAAGGAAGGGAAAGAATCAATAGCCAGGTGATTTGTGTGTTTGGAAGTTTAGGGGCTTAAGAAGTGGTCTGCCTCCTTGAGGCAGACAGGAATCCTGCCAACCAGCATACCAAGAATTCTGAGAAGGACTCAGGTCTTTTTTCCTAATCTGCTCTGAGTCACTTAGCCTCCATTTCTTCATGAAGAATGTTAATCACTTCACGAACACGCTGGAACAGCCCTGCCCTTGCTCTGGAGAGCAGCTTCCCCAGCATTCCAGGCCTCACTAGCTGCCTGGGACTTTCAGGATGGAGCTGGGAAATGATTGTGTCTTCTGAGAAAGCGGTCTCCATCCTCTTCGTGCATCATTCTCAGGGTCCATGGTCCATGCTGAAAGAATATGATGATTTAATAGAATGAATCGGTAATATATCTAATGACGTAGAAAGGTTGAGTCGGCCTCCTTATCTTGCTATGAACAGAGCAGCTCCAGATCCCCCACATAGATTTCAGTTGCTGACAGGTGCTTTTCCAGTCAGGGAGCACCAATCAGGATAGACAGCTCAGTTCCCAGTGTGCTCCTGCTAGCTAACTTTGGGCTGAGGTAGGCAGGCGGGGTGGAGAGTGAGGAAGGAAGCTGACAAGAAGGTGTTTGCAAAACGGCATAGAGGGATAAAGTTCATAGGACTCAGTGATCACATGCTGGCGGCAAATAAGAGATGACCCGTGAAAAGCTAAAGAGACCAGAAACAGGAGAAAATGGGAAGGTAGAGCACTCATGTGGAATTAGGATCCAAATCATATTCCGAAAGTTGAAAGAGTTCCAATTTCTCTAGGTCTTCTGAGGGGCAAGCCTGGTAAGCCAAATGGCAGATGAAGCAGTCTTAGCCTTCACCTGATTTGTGAACTGGAGCTTGGGCCTGAACTATATGGACATACGTGATCCTATTTTTAATCTTACGTCTCCGATGTTCTTCCCTCTGATCCGGCATTTGTTGTAGGTGGATACTGGGACAGGGCACAGTAGAAAATGTAGAAGCATCAAAAGGATGAGTAATAAAATACTTAGGGCCATAGCTTTACCCACCTGTAGAAGGGCTGCCCTTTGGAGGTGGATGACAATAGTGTCCTTGGCTCCTGATTTCTGTCTCGGTGGTTACCTTCATCAATGGTGTGAAATAATCAGGATTTGATCAAAAGCAGAAACATTGGAAGACTCATGGCGGAGTATTGCTTCTCTGTGATGTGACCTGAAGTCTCTGTCGGTAATGCTGAGAGAGAAAAACTGGACTTGAAATAGAGGGGTGAAAGATGAAATTACAAAGGCAAGCTAGGATCCACATCAGCCCTCTGTCCACCTTGATGTGGGACGCTTGAAGGACCTAGCACCCTTTGCTGAAGGTGTACACTTAGCATATGACTTGAAGATGATGAAGGAGGGACCTGGAAAGAGCATAGGAGCTGAAATTATGGCTTCTGCTAAGTCCAGGTAAGTCACCGGGTCAAGGCAATGCTCACTGAAATTCTCCCAGGTCCCCCCTCTGCAGTGTGGTGACTACTTATCTTCAATTCTTTCCCAACTCGATGCATATTTCTTCTAAGACTTCTTGATGCAGTGTGACCCTGGCAGACACTGGCAAGGGAATTCCAGGAAAGGTAGTTCCTGTCGGGGCTGATCTTGTTGTCATAGTGTTTATAAAATTCCCTCTTTCACTGCTTATCACATCCCTTGTCCTCAGCAAGAGCATCCTTCATCCTTGCCTTCCGAGGGGTCCAAACCTTGCCAACTGAGATTATTTTCCATTTATTGTGTTAGAGCAACAAAAGCAATTATTTACAAGGCAACAGCAGTCCAAGAGACACTCCAGCATTCCGGATGAACTTCTACTTAACCTTACAGTCCAGTTCCAGCCCAAGTTACTGAGACACAGTCATGTCTGTCAGGGGAACAAAATCTACTTTATTTTTGATTCTTTAAAAAAATATATGTATTTCCTTTTTAATTGTGGTGTGTGTGTGTGTGTGTGTGTGTGTGTGTGTGTGTGTGTGTGTTGAGTATGTTCATGTAAGTGCAGGTATCTTCTAAGGTTAGAAGAGTGTGTTAGATTCCTTGGAGCTGGAGTTACAGGCAGGTATGAGCTGCTCAACATGGGTGTTGGTACCTGAACTTGGGACGTCTATAAGACCAGCATGCGCTCTTAACAGATAAGCAATCTCTCCAGCCCTACTTTTGTTTTTTGTCTGTTTGTTTGCTTGCTTATTGTTTCTAAATCTATCAAGCAATAATTTTTTAAAATTTATTTTATTTAAATACATTTTTTCCATTATTTTACATACTGATCACAGTTTCCATCTGCCCCCCACCCCACCCCCGCTCCCTCCTGGTCATCCCCCCCCACACACACTTCCCATCTATCCCCTTCCCCTCCCACTCCTCCTCCATCTCCATTCAGAAAGGGACAGGCCTCCCATTGACTTGAACAAAGCATGGCACATCAAGTTGAGGCAGGACGGAGCTCCTCCCCTTGCATCAAGGCTGGGTGAGGTAATTCAGCATGGGGAACAGGTTCCCAAAAGCCAGCTAAGTGCCAGAGACAGGTCCTGATCTCACTGCTAGAAGCCTTACAAAAAGACCAAGCTACATAATTGTCACATGCATGCAGAGAGCCTAGGTCAGTTCCACGGAGGCTCCCTAACTGTTGGTCCAGAGACCATGAGCTCCCACCAGCTTAGGTTGGCTGTCTCCGTGGATTCCCCCATTATGACTCCCATAGCTCATACAATCCCTCCTCCTTTCTTCAGCAAGACTCCTGGAGCTCAACCCAGTGCTTGTCCAACCCTACTTTTGATTCCAAATATAAGGTACCCAAAGTAGGCATCAATGTCAACTTCTAGCATAATGGATCCATATTTCATCTTCCAGTAGAAGTGTTTCTACCATAGGAAGGAAAACTTCTAAATTTAAGGCTAGAAAGAACAAGTTTTGTTCTTCATTGACAGCAGCTAGAGAAGCTTGTCCTATTTCTGTCCTTTGATTTCTGGATTTAGGAATCTTGGATAAAGGAGAAACAACATATACTGGTTGATGACTCAGACTTGACTGCATCTTACCGGACATTACTCTAGTCTGTAAAATATTTCCATTCATTAGCATAGCAACAGATTTGTGAGAAGAACCGCTCCACCTTTCTGCTGCTGCAGAGTGTGAGACAACACGGGGGGACTCATGAATTCTATGAGCAGAACCTGTTTCCATGCACAACTTACCACAAAGTAAGTTCCTCAGTCAGAGGCAAAGCATGAAATATCATGGTGATGGGTAAGAATAATTCTCTAAGTGTCCACTTGCTGTATTTGGCAAGCTATTGTAAATAGGAAAGGCAAATCCATATAAAAAGTACGTTTCTATGGAGTAAAAAGATACTATTGCCTTCCAGGATAAACATGGTTTGGTCATCAGATAGCTGAGTAATTCCCCCTAGGGTGGTTTGCTGGTTCAGGAAATCAGTGTTGGCTTTGTTTAGAGTTTGTTGGACACGTATTAGTTGCTATAGTCAGACTAGACTTGGGTGAGTAGATGATCATGTGCCTGATTGCAAATTCGCACTCCATGTTGATCACCATGGCGACTTTGACCAGGAGCTCATTGATAGAGAAGGGAGACTGAACAGAGATACTCAGAATCCTCAGAATTGATGAACTTGATCAGTCTTTACTTCTGTCCTAACATTTAGTCTTTGTGGGCAGGGGACAATCTGCCCCCACTAGGAAAAGTTGATCCTTTTAATTTGTCCCTATGGTGGTATTTTATTTGTGCAACCCAATAAAGTTTATCTGAGGATCAGAGGAAAAAGCCAGCCACGATATTAAACATAGAACTCAGGCAATGGTAGCACACGCCTTTAGTCCTACCATTCAGGAGGCAGGGATCTCTCTGGATCTCTGTGAGTTCAATGCCACACTGGGAACAGAGCCAGGCTTGGTAGCACATGCCTTAAATTCCAACACTAGTTAACCATAAAGGTTTGGAGGTCTGGACAGACAGACAGGAAGTGACTGCTAATTCCTATTCTTTCTTAACAGATTTACAACAACTATAGAAAAATAAGCATTTGCCATATCAACAGGTACTCACAAGTTACAAGAGCCATGTGGAGTGGCTCCATTAATAAAACACAACTGCTGTAGCATCTGTAATAGGAGCCAACAACTGAGAGACATTTTTAAAGTCCCACTTTCCTTCAAAATTCTCCTCTTTTCTGCATAGGACAAATGGCTGAAATAAAAGGGGAGCGTGGAAGGAATAAAATCTTTGCATTTTGTTTCAGTTCCTGTTGCTGTCCCTAATCCCTACAATCCTTCAGGAGTTCAGTATTGCTCTTGCGTTTACCACCTTTGCTACTGGTGGCTTCATAACAAACTATGTCAAAACCTAGTGACTTAAAAGAATTCAAATTGTTGGGTTTGTTCATGCATTTGTTTCAAGCATGTTCAACAGACAGATCCTTCTAGGCCGTAAACTCATCAAGGATGAGAACTGGGGTGGCTTTGGGGGGTGCTGGAGGATATATTACCAAGGTTTGCAAGTGCTGCTTTAACTGACTGGAAATTCAGCCAGAGTTGTCCACTGAATACCTTGGCTCCTCTCCTCAAAGGTGCTGGGGCTTTCTCAAGACACGGTAGTTACTTTCCAAGTGATGGAGATGGAAGTTGCAAGGCTCCTAAAATCATATAAACACAGATGTCTCAGATCACTTCTTCAAAGTTCTGTCATTAAAAAAATCCACAAACTCAAGCACAAATTCCAGGGGAGGGCAATTGGGTTCCGCCTCTCAACAGCAAGAGCAGCCAGAAAATTGCAAACATTTTTAATCTCCTCTAGCTCTTTTTGCACAACCAAACCAGTGTGTGGAAAATAGTTTACAGGAGGCAGGGCTGTTGGAATGACAGCAAGTCAGGCAATGACATCAGCTTCCTTCAAATATTGCTTCAAATAGTGTTGTAATTCAAGGTTAAAGTTGAACTACTCTTTTTGCCCCAAACCACGCCCCGGGGATAAGGGTAAAGGTCACAAGGGGAGAGTTGCATCTGCTGATGATTGCTGCCCTCCTGCTTCTGATGGGGTGCCAGCTCTCAGGACCACCCACTGTCTTGGCTCACCTAAATCATACTTCAGCAATGTACTACATGTAAAGTTACTGATCTGAGAGGCATTTGATGCTCTATAACTCGTGGCCAAGCGTCTGGGCATCTTTTCTCCCTTTGGCTTGCTATATTTCAAAGAGAAACCTGAATGCACCTGAAGACCAAAAACAATGATCATTCTATGAATCTGTCTGATTTCTATATATTATGTCATGCCTGAGGACTTGGGGACCAAAATGCAGGTCTGCCATTGGCATTTGAACTGGTCCCTTGCCATCATCGGGGATGGCTGTACCATGTGCCTGCACAGCATGAACTTTTAAATAATAATCTACAGGGTGGCTCATTCCATATTAGCCCACTCTGTGATGGTGGAAGTAAACTTCAATTTTCCTTCCTTCCTTCCTTCCTTCCTTCCTTCCTTCCTTCCTTCCTTCCTTCCTTCCTGTCTTTCTTTTTCTGAGGCAGAAATCAAGGCAGAGATTTTAAAAGAAGCAGTGGACAAAATGATCCAATAAAACTGGCAATGGAGAGGAGGACTAGGCCAGGATTTAGGGAAATTAATGGATAAACAAATTAAAAAATAAGATCTTGTTTCCAATGTAGAACATGAAAGAATTGCCCTCGTAGGGATGGGAGCTGGTGCATTTGTTCATCAACTCTCATTAGTCATTAGATCAAGTTTCCTTGAGTAGGTGAGGGCATGTCCATCCCCTCTACTTCCAGTCTTATTAGAAGGAAGGCACAATGGCCAGAGAATGTCCTCAGGGAATCAGATTCTACCACTTAGAAAACACACTTCATTGTCTCAGAAATGCTAAGTGATACAAAAGTGGACTGAACACGATCCTATGGGCTACAGGACTTGCAGCTGGTAGAGTTCACCAAAACCTTCCACCCTTCACAGTCCCAGTGAAAATAGGCTCAGCAAAGGCTCAGGGGAGCCATTCCTACATTATGTAGGAAACTCATCATATTTGCTCATCTCCCCTCTTGTTCAACTCATGGACATTATTTCTTACTAACAGCACTCTGAATTCTTTTTCCTTTCATTTTTCCCCTCTCTTGATTTATTATTATTATTGAAAGAGTTAAACTTTCTGAAGCCCAATTTACTTCCAAAGAGTCTCTAGTGTTTGATGATTGGCTTCCTACATCCATACCCTAGGCCTTCGGATTCTTCAGTTTCTAGCTCATCCTGCATCTGTACCCGTCACCCGGCCAGTGTGCTTTCAGCAACTTAGATGTGTGTTTGTTGTTACTAGAAGGGGAGATGTGCTTAAAAAGAATTCCTCAGAAGCCACTTAGGTTTGGTACTAAACTAAAAATGAAGTTTTGATCATGAGGCTACTGAGCGCTCCATGGGCATACATATCAAATGATGATTTCTTCAGAGAATGATTAAATTATAATTATTTCCTCCTGACTCAAGAGTAGATAAATCTGAAGTTCAAAGTGAGGCATGAAAACTCGAGACAATGATCTTTTCTTCATTATTACACCCATCCTATGATAGGCAGGGTATTGCCTCTGGGTAAGTGCCCTCTGAAGTATCCTGGAAGATTAAATATCACACTTTTTTTTTTCTTATGAGTTCCTCTTGAATAATAGAAACTCAAGTCATGAATGCTATGTATCACTTGCCAAGTCATTTCGCTCCTCTGAGTCTTATTTGCCTCCATCACATTTTTGGAGGATGAAGTGAGCTAATGAGCTCATATGAGCAAAGTATGTAGCAAGTGACTAATGCAGAACTCGGAGTCGGACAAATGTCACTTCTCCAAGATGAAACTTAGTGAGACAATCATCAACCCTCACAGATACTTCTGACTCATGGGTGGGCCACTGGGGGGAAGTTCAAGTGGCCAGTCATCTAAATAGAGACAAGGCAAAGGCTCAGAGGAAAGAACATTAGGCTCCATCCATAAGTTAACAGAAGTCCAATATGTACATATGTACATATGAAAATCTTCTGAAATGCATAATTTTTCTTAATCTGTATGTGACTGGAATTCTCCTGGGGTGATTTTTATGAAAGCCTTAGCATTTATCCATTCAACAAATACTTGCTTCATTTTTATGGAGCTGTGGCCCAATGCATAGCCAGACTACACCCTTGAGAGGAGCCCACAGAATCCCAAACAGTGTATTAGACTGCGCGATTCCACAGGACATGGTCAGCTCATCACCTCCGGTGCTGTTCCTCGATGGCCATATTGCTCATTATTTTGTTACTGGCTGATGAGAGCATCTTTTCCCCGTTAGTGTTTCTCATCTGAAACAGTTGACAGCTCACAAAATTCCAGACTATTTTAACTGTTAACTCTCAGGAGCTCTATGAGATTTCATGGGCCAATGTATTTATGTGTGGCCGAATAGAGGAGAGATCATGAAACTCATGAGGCTGTGGGAGCTCGTCTTTAACTTAAACCTAGTCTTCCTTATTGGAAGGGCTGGAAGTGAGATGGGGCACAGTACTAGAACTGAAGCAAAATAATTATAGTCAGGAGTGTAAGCTCTGTGTTTTAATGGCTCTTTATTTTCAAAGGGTTCATAACACTTTTAGAAAGAGCCTCCTTTAAATTGAATTGTGAAGAAAGAAGAGCAACTACATTGGAATTTTACTCATCAAATTTAGTACATTAGAAAAACCAAAAAAAAAAAAAAAAAGAAAGAAAGAAATTTACTCATGAGTATAATTTAGTCCATGTAAAGTGGATTTATTGGAAATTGAACTGCTGAAAGACTCGGGGATATTTTAATGACACATTTTTAACAAAGGATGTCCAAGGGCACGGGTCTTCAAGGGGAGCACTAAAAATAGGTGTTAATGGAGTATCACGTGGTGGCTAGAGACGCAGGGGACAAAGTTGTCAGGGCTCAGGCTAATGGAAATCACCAGCTCTTCATTCTAGTCCAACACCCTTGGAAGAGGTATTTTAAATGACATGGCCTGGGGACACCAATAAAAGACAAATCTCTTGTTATACCAATAACAAGAGAAGCTAAAAGACACCTAGTAAGATGGCAGACAGAGGGGGAGGATCACCCCCTCACCAGAGACAGGATGTTCACAATCAAGCAAGAGAAAGACAGCAGCATGGGAAGCTGCAACCATGGGGACCATTCCCCTAAAGTTTTTGAATCACAGAGGTTACAATCCAGCTTTAGGGTTTCATTGAAGCTCCAGAAACCATGTGCAAATCTGCACATGTGTTCATTACAACGAGGATGTCTACACGTCCCATCAAATTTCCCAGTGTCCTCTGAATCAAATAGGTAAAGAATTGCCTGCCCAGAGAAATGCCTTGAGAGGTGAGTTATGTGCTATTACTAGAAGCACAGTCCAAATTTCACCCATTCCTGGAATGTGTGGCCCTTGCCTGCTCTTCCAGTTTCAACAGAAGAGCAGCAGAAAGTATATACAGGCGGTTTGGAGAAAGACCTGAGTTCGGATCTGTTGCTTTCTACTTAGTTCCGACCTTCTGCTACCCAGGGTCCTCATGCCTCAAGTGATGATGAGGACAGCAATGAGAGGCACATTCTTGCACTGGAGGCACACAAAGCCCCACCAAACTGACCTCCGTTCACATCATGCTCTAATTTTCTTCTTGGGAGAAGAAACTCTAGGGAGAATCTGTGCTCAGGCCAGTCTCTCGCCTGGAAAGAATTGTTGTATTTTGTTTTTTTACTTTTTGGGGGGAGGGGGGCATCACCCAGCTCCCAAATAAATTCACACACAGAGGCTTATTCTTAATTATGAATGTCTGGCCTTAGCTTGACTCAGTTTCAAGCCAGCTTTTCTTAACTTAAACTATCCCATCTACCTTTTGCATCTGGCTTTTCCCATTCTCTTCTGTAAATTTTACTCTTATGCCATGGCTTGCTGTGTGTAGCTGGGTAGCTGGCCCCTGGAATTCTCCATCGTCTCTGGCTACTTCTCTTTTTTCCTCCCAGATTTCTACTTCTATATATCCTCTCTGCCTGCCAGGCCCACCTATTTCTCTCTCCTGCCTTTCTATTGGCTGTTCAGCTCTTTATTAGACCATCTGTTGTTTTAGACAGGCAAAGTAACACAGCTTCACAGAGTTAAACAAATGCAACATAAACAAAAGTGTCACACCTTGAAATAATATTCTACTACATTTCCCCCTTTTTATCTAAATAAAAAGAAAGGTTTTAACTTGAACACAATATAACTACATACAACAAAAACAGTTTTCAAGAATTAATTTACAATATTCAGTCTATTTTCAGTTAGCATAGTCAGAGAAAATAATGCATTATCTATCCTATATTAGTGAATCCAATGTTTTATACCTAACTTACTTTCTATCATAATTAAGGAAAACTGCAACTATAACTGTCTAGTCTTCAACTCCATCAAAGACCCAGAAAGATGTAATATTATCTAACAACAGAGACATTTTGCTGCTAGAAAGTCACCCAAAGTTTCTCTGTAACATTGGGGCATCCATCTTCAGCTTACAGGCCTAGATTATGTGACAGACTTTCCTATGAAGCAGGAATTTTGAAGGACTGTCCTGCCTTATTTTGGCAAAGTTCATCAGTCACTTTCCTCTGTGTCTTGAAGAATGTCTGGCAAACTCTTCTGTGAAGCAGGAATTTTGAAGGTCTGTCCTGCCTTGTTTTGGCAAAGTTCAACAGTCTTTTTCCTGTGTGTCCTGCATGTCCTTTCTGCACAGCACATTGTCAGCAGTCAAAGGCAAGAACAGTTTCTTTGCCCAGTGGCTAACCTTGCCACAATGAAAGCAAACTCCATAATGAGTTTCTTCAATGCCCATCATTTTCTCTGAAGTAAATTGGTGCTACCAGGAGTAGATGTGTCTCATTGTCATGAAAAACTCAAAGTTAACAAAACATTTTAAATGCCATATTCTGTAGGCCTTGAAAAGTTTGAAGACCATCTATTTATCTATCTAAAATATATCTCTCTATATGATCTGGAAAGCATACCTAACATATCTACAGATTTGATGGTTATAAATGACTAGCCACTAACCTGTGTTTCCTGATTAGTAAATATAGTTTATAATAACAGCTTTCAAAAATTAGAATTTTACCTTACATTTTAAAATAAACTGCATAGGTACAATGCCTTAAACAAGAATAGAAACATATGGCCGGGCAGTGGTGGTGCATGCCTTTAATCCCAGCACTTGGGAGGCAGAGCCAGGTGGATCTCTGTGAGTTCGAAGCTAGCCTGGGCTACAGAGTGAGTTCCAGGAAAGGCGCAAAGCTACACAGAGAAATCCTATCTCGAAAACCCCCAAAAAAGAAATATATGTACAGTATGTTGTAACAAAAATAAACTTAAATTTTTATCAGTATACAAGAAAATCCTTTAAACAAGAGTAGAAACATGTATACAGTGTAACAAAAATAACTTTAAATTTGTATCAATATTTTATATTCTCCTAAATGATAACCAATATCCATAACCCACCAAATAACCAAAAACCACCCCCAGCTCCCAATTCTTGGGAATATGGGTATAGATTTCTCCATACTTCTTCCAGCTATTTGTGGATGAAGTGTCTTTAGGGTCCTAGAGAGAAAATTGTGAGATAATGACCAAGTCCTGGGAAGACCAGCAGTGATCTTTGCTGATATATATCACCTGTCAAGGTTCAGGAGGTCTCGCCTGATCCATATTAACCCTGAAGGAATCCACAGCCTCTCATCTCCTGTGGGAACTCTAAAGCATTTTTGATTTCTATTTGACAAATACATTTTTTTGACTTTTCAGAAGTTAAGGCATTCCTGAGGTATAAAGGCTGATTTATTTCAACAGTCCCTCTTTCAATCCTATGTCTCTTAGTGGCTCTTGTTTGCTTATGACCATTTAAAAAATTCAAAATCAACACAACATACAGGATCCAAACTCTCTGCATATTTCCCATTTCTACATGGCTTATTTTTTTATTATTGTACTTCTCTCTTCAAAGACTTTATTATTTTTAAACTATTTTTTTCTTTGACTGTCCATACCCTTTTTCTTTCTCTCTTAAGCCTACATACATTGTAAAACATACTGGAACCTGTTTCGATGTTTTTTCTGTCTGGATCTCTTTTATTGTGTATCTTTTAGCCTTTTTTGACTGTATGAGCAAACTTTTAAGCTAATAAGGTACACCTGGATTCTCCACATGAGCAGCTCTCAGCTGGAAAGCCAAGCATGAGGCCGGTTGGAGGTTTGTCTGACCAGGAACTGCATCCAACTTTCCTAGAGCTCTAGAATGCTGGTGCTTGAACTGAGGCAGGCGTTTTTACTTAGTTTTTTGTTCCACCTTAATGTGCTAGCTGCTCAAGGGCTGAGTGACCAGCAGGATCTGTCTGACTGAAACTCTTAAAGGAGCCATATCCCTTTTTTATTGTTGTTCAGCCTTCTCAGGCTCTAAATTTAATATACAAGCTCCAAGTCGTTATGCCAATTTGTTGTTGGGGGGTTTTCTTTTTGGGGGGTTATGGATGTTTGTTATCATTTAGGAGAATATAGTATACTGATATAAATTTAAAGTTATTTTTGTTACACTGTATATGTTTCCATTCTTGTCTGAGGGGTTTTTGTATATCAATGCAAATTTAAGGTTGTTTTTGTTACAGCATATTGTATCTGTGCTTCTACTCTTGGTTAAGGTATTGTACCTATGCAGTTTATTTAAAAATGTAAGATAAAGTTCTAGTTTTTGAAAGCTATTATTATGCAATATATAGGACAATCAAGAAACATAGGTCAGTAGTTAGTTAGTCATTCATAACAATCAAATTTGTAGATATGTTAGGTATGCTTTCCAGATCATATGGAGATATATTTTAGATAGATAGATGGTCTTCAAACCTTTCAAGATCTACAGAATATGGCATTTAAAATGTTTTGTTAACTTTGAGTTTTTCATGGCAATAAGACACATCTGCTCCTGGCAGCACCAATTTATTTCAGAGAGATGATGGGCATTGAAGAAACTCATTATGGAGTTTGCTTTCATTGTGGCAAGGTTAGCCACTGGGCAAAGAAACTGCTCTTGCCTTTGACTGCTGACAATGTGCTGAGCAGACTGGACATGCAGGACACACAGGAAAAGGACTGTTGAACTTTGCCAAAACAAGGCATGACAGTCCAAAATTCCTGCTTTATAGGAAAGTCTGCCACATACTCTAGGCCTATAGGCTGAAGATGGATGCCCCAATGTTACAGAGGAACTTTGGGTGACTTTTCAGCAGCTAAATGTCTCTGTTGTTAGGTAATATTACATCCTTATGGGTCTCTGATGGAATTGAAAACTAGATAGTTATAGTTGCAGTTTTCCTTAGTTATGATAGAAAGTAAATTAGGTGTAAAATTTTGGATTCACTAATATAGGATAGATAATGCATTATTTTCTCTGAATATGCTAACTACAAACAGAGAGAATATTGTAAATGTAATTCCTACTTGATAATATATATACATATATACTATGTTAAAGTTAAAACCTTTCTTTTTATTTAGACAAAAAGGGGGAAATGTAGTAGAATGTGTTAAGGTGTGTTACTTTTGTCCATGTTCTATTTGTTTAACTTTGTGAAGCTGTGTTACTTTGCCTGTCTAAAACACCTGATGGTCTAATAAAGAACTGGCCAATAGTAAGGCAGGAGAAAGGATAGGTGGGGCTGGCAGGCAGGCAGAGAGAAGATATAGAGGAAGAAATCTGAAAAGAGGGATAAATCTAGCAGCCAGAGAAGGAGGAGGACTCCAGGGTCCAGCCACCCAGCTACACACACAGCAAGCTACTGAGTAAGAGTAAGATACAGAAGTAAGAGAAAGGGAAAAACCAGAGGCCAAAGATAGGCAGGGCAATTTAAGATAAGGAGAGCTGGCTAGAAACTAAGCCAAGATAAGGCAGGGCATTCATAAGTAATAAAAAGCCTCTGTGTGTGAATTTATTTGGGAGCTGCATGGCAGACCCCCCCCCCCAAAAAAAAGAGTAAAAAACAAATAACAGTAAAGAATTCTACATTTGATCTTTCCCTTGACAACTGTAGATGCCTGGTCTGGCAGGCTCAGTTCAGGTTTTACAACATCAGGAATACTCTGGAAGCCAGAGGTCTGTTTGTGTCCTCTTGATAGTCCATGTAACCCAGTGGAGTGCTGAAGTGGGGCTCAGATTGATTCAAGAGAGATGATTGCTAAACATTATGGAGATTTTTTAGCTCGCAAAGGGTAAAATAACTTACCATCAGTTGTGGAAGCTGGAAGATGCTACTCATTGGTACTTTGGGTTTTGGAAAATAGTTTTAACAATAATCACTTCATGCATTTTCTTTGTTGTATGTATCACAATGTTAACGATGCAATCCTTTCATTACTTATGTTAGGTCTGCCTCTACCTCTGTCACCAGCCTGGGGGCACAGGAAAGCCATAAGTACTCTTCCCCTTGGGGTTAACAGTCAGTAAAATTGCCCACAGAATGGGGTTACTGGGGTAATACAGTGTCTGCCACCTCTGGGCGCTTTGCAGCTGAGAGAGCATGTTTTCTGCTTGTCTGTGGTTGCCTACCCTCATAACTTGGTAAAATATAAAGAATTTAGATAATACAGCCCACATGGCTTCTCTGAGATGAAACACCTGGGCCTGACTCAACAGCTGGGCTTCAGAAAGTCTGAGCTCTGACACTCATCCTAGCACTTCAAGCCCTAAGAGTGACCTTCATGGCCACCAGGTCCCTAAATACCCAGAAAGTGAGCGACTCCCTTTCCTTTCTCAATGGGAGCCAGTTTCCACCAAAAACCTACTCCTGACAAGAATGAACCCTGTCCCTACACAGAGGTTTGGTGGAACCAAGGGAAGTAGCATGTCTAGAAGCTTGGCTACTTGTCAGAGCAGATGAGGTGGGTAGTTCTGGGGGCACACTGAGCCAAATTCCTGTCTCAAGGACCAGTCACTGACCTGTGGTAAATGGAGGATGATGACCTCCTAGAACAATGTTAACCACAGTATCCACAAAGATGACTGAATCGCCTAAGCCAATCAGGGGAGAAGAACTCCCACCCAGGTCCCTTAAATCTTCATTTTTAAGTGCAATTTTAAAGATGGACAGCACTGGCCAAAAAACCACCCAAAGTTCAACAAGGAGGATGATACTCAGAAGTGAAGTTGCAGACAATTGAGGCCCTTCCAGAATGGACACCCAGACCTCAGTGTCTCCCGTTATCCTGGGAGCTCAGGAAGTGATCAGCTTTTCTCATCATTGGGACTGAAAAATCCCAAATAACGAATCCAAGCAACAGAGCCAAGGCACAGCCGTGCCTCCTCCCTTTAACTTACCAAAGCTCAGCGGTTCCCTATCTCTCCTCACCCTCACATTGGTGAATCTTAACCAGTAATGCTCATCTCTACTCCCAGGTACCTAGCAATGAGTACTCCTCAAACCTGGATGTTCCTACAGATTGCATGGTAACCTTTTTAAAGGGCAGGCTGTGACTCAGTAGACCAGGACTGAGACCCCACATTTCTGCCACATTCTTAGGCCGTGTTTGAACCGTCCTACACTTTGAGTAGAGGGTCTCAGAGAACACACTCGCAGGAGTAAATGTCACAGAGACAAGGTCAGAGAACTCCTGACATCTCCCTCGCACCTGCTCTGGGCTCTATGTACTTACTTTTACTTATCACCTCCAAATTTCTAGAAAAGAGAGACAATAAGAAAATATAGAATGCATAGCTAACCCTACTCATTCCTTCTCAGCCTCCTGGCAACATGAGGAAACAAGTTAAGGACTACATAGTATTCTCAAATCCAGAGTGCTATGATCTACTTACTTAAGACTACCTTGTTAGAGGACAGAAAAATACTGCCTAATCAGCCACTATTAGGTCCCCAGCACTATTTGGAATCCAGGGCTGCTATGACCATCACACATTCCAGCACTCCTAAGCCACTCTGTTCTCTGCTTTTCTTTGCTAAGTTGTTCTTGTTCAAATAAAGGAGATGCAGGGACACAGTACTCCCCCCATGGCCTTAGCTGAAACTGAATCATCCTTTTAATGGGCTGGTGTCAAACCTGTGGCTTAGCTGATCTGGGCCCATGAATGTCAGGATGCTTTACTAAGATCAATCGACTCTCACTCCTAAATTGCATGTGACAGCCCAGCCCATGTTGGTTGAACAGGCCAGGGCATTTTTAGCTCTGGTTCTGCAGGTTGGAGCTAAATTCCCTTCTTTCTCTTGGGGTGCCAGCTGGGGGCGTCTACATAGATGGGGCTGCTCTCCTTCACGTCTCCTATATTTAACAGGGCCCTAATTACCCACAGGTCTCTGAGTGAGGAGGGCTGATGAGCAGTTCAAGCTCCCTGCATAGAAATAGCCTCAGAATAGTTGCGGTGTTGTTTCTAATTGCAATGGATGAGCAGGCTGGCTCATTAATCCTCCTCTAGCAAGCGTGCAAAGCGGCTGCCCCAGAATAGCCCTGAGCTCAGCCAGCCCACAGCCAGCTTTGGGGCTGCTGGTTTTGTACATATTTGGAGAAGGAAAGATGTCCCCAGGGATGAGAAACGTGTTGGTGGGGGAAGTGAGGAGCACTCTGTAGATCCTGGGATCTTAGGTTAACACCCAAGAACACAGTGTGGAAAAGTGCAGGGAACCACATTCGATCCAGGCAGGAGTGATCTCCAGAAGTCATGGCAGGACTGTAATGTGCCCCTCAAATGTCCTCAAGCTACTCCGATTTCTCTTACTTTTCAGTGTTAATATTGTGTTTTTTCATTGCTTGGATCGAGGATCTAGTATCAGTTTGTCACACCGTAGTGAGAGCGCAGCCATTACAGGTTCTCACAGGAGGCTAGCTTTGGACGTGGCAAAGATCATTTCCTGTTAGACCCCTCAGTGACTTTAGGAGGTGAGCATGGGCAGCCATCATTCATTCTCATTCTATGAGGGAAGTGGGACTCAGCAGGTGGCGGGCTGAGGGGGTGCTTAACAATGTCAGATCTTAGAGAAGAAGCCAGACCTTTTCCGGGGTTAACAGAAATACAGCACCTTAGCTATGGTCCGGACGATGTGGCGGAAGGAGAAGTCCTTGGGATGTCAGTCTCTGTCTTTGGTGAAGTTGCTTGAATATCTCAGAGACCCAAGAGCGTCATGATTAGAGAAGTAACCCACACCAAGCAGGAAAGAGGGAAAACCCCTTGACAGCTCCCAAGCCACCTCCCACCTTCCTTTGGGAAGGAGAGGAGTCTTCCAGAGTCCCTGAGGTGATAGGTAGACTAGCTTTTTCTCTTCCTCCTCTTCTCCTTCTTCCCCTTCCTCCTACTCTCCTTCCCCTTCCTCCTCCGCTCCTTCTTCCCCTTCCTCCCCTCTCTGTGCTTTCCTTCACCACCTGTTCATGAAGATAGCCTAGGAACATTCCAGGCTATATGGAAGATGCAGTAATATGACAGTAGAATTTCCCAGAATTCCTAGCTCTAGTAGCTGTATTCAACTATCTTGTCTATCCAACTGTTTCTACACTGTAGACACGATGAAGAAAGCTAAACAGGTTGTGACAAGCCTACAATAGTCACCGCGCAGGACACATCCCACCCCTGGAAAGTAGGCATCACCACACCTGTTTTTGTGGGTGGTACATGGAAGCTCTATCAAGTCCACTTCCTCACTGTCAGTGTCCTGTGGATGGGGACAAGACCTGGAACGGGAAGTCTGCTCTGACTCACCCAAAGCCCTGGCTCTCTCATCGAAGTGCCGAACTTTCTCTTCTGTAAACAGACCTGGGCTTCCTTCGCTGCGTGGCCAACTGGATGAGTTAAGTGAGGGCCGAAGCAAGGGGCTGAGGCTAGCAATAGCTGTGCCTCTGAACATGCTCATCACTTACCTTCTAGCGCTTCTATCCTCCAGGCTTACTATGCACATTCCACCAGCTGTCATGACGATGGACCTCCCAAAGCTCCGGAAGTCCTTGCCCAGAAGGCTGAGATGTCTGGAGCAGGGGTCATGCCACTTTAGCACGATCTGAAATGTGTCTTTGTTCAGGTCCCACCCTTTGAGCAGACATGCTGTTGTGTGTCATCAGGATGTTCTCTGAGATAGGCTGGAGCTATTCGACTCCTCAACATGCCAGGTCTGCAGAAGTTTAAGGAATGTGTTAGCTAACTGTGGCTATGCACCTTAAAGAGACAGGACCTATTCTCTTAGTTAGAAGAAATAAAGGTCTCACATCAACAGGTTAAACTAGGCCGCACTCACCTTAGGGACGGCACTCTGTTCTTTCCCTTTCCCAGTTCTATAAACTGTGGGAGTTATCTGGCATTCCTTGGCTTTTGGCCACATTACCACTCTGTCTTATCATCCTTACCTCCAGATGTGTCTTGTCCTCTTCTGCCTGTTTTATATACTCAACTTGAGAGGCTTTACTGGACCTTCAATCGTCTATAATAAGCTGCTCAGGAGCCTTCACCAAATCCAGCCTGCAAACTCTAATCCAGAAGGAAGCAATCACTGGTTCCATGAAGTCAGGCTTGCTGTCTTGAGATGGAGAGTGTGAGCACTATACATCTCACTCTAGGGAGTTCTGAGGAGAGACACCCACACAGTTCCTCTTCCAGGGGCTCAGTCCCCAGGTGATTTAGAAGGATGGGTAACCCACTGCATTGCAAACCACAACCTATGTATACAAAGATCCCAAGAGAACTGAATATGGCAGGCACTGAGAAGATTTGAGAAACCCTTAGTCAAGTTTCATGCCCTGGGTATCTCTTGGGTGGGAGGGAAGCTTAAGGTGGGAGCTAGCCAGACAGAGGCCACCTAAAGACACTAAAAAGCAGTGGAGGAGACCAAAAAGGGGGTGCAGGGCTGAAGGAGAGTGAAGAGCAAAATCAATTTGCTTTGGTCCATGCATTATGTGTTTGTTGGACAGGATTGTGCCATCACACACGTGAGCTTGTGAACTCATAGCGGCTAGCTTACATGTGCAAGACCAAAGTCAAACCAGTTAAATTTATGGCTTGGATGAGGGAGGGGCTATTGGCAGTTGATGGCTGCTGGGAGGGGTAGAGTCAGTTTCCTTCAGGGATGCAGCTCCTGAGAGGCTATACATGCCCCAGTCGCACACACATGCATATACAGGCAGCTCTAAGTGGACTCTGTGGGCTTAAAATACAAGTACATGAAGATGAGAGGGAGAGCTAACAGGGCGGTGGGGGGGGGGATACAAGGGTGTTTGGAGGGGAGCAAAGCAGAGATTGATTTGATCAAAATGTGCTACAGGCATGCATAAAATTCTCAAGGAAGTGACTCAGAGCTGTCCTCTAGACTGAGGCATGCCCCACCCTGTCCGTGTGTTCCACCAAGTGGCTTGAGCTTTTTGACTTCCTCAATCCCTGAACAAGTAGTGACGGGGCAACTTCTACCTCAGGAGGATCCTACAGAGGTGAAGGTGGTGTGTGCAGCATGGATGGTAGGCGCACGTTCTATGGTAAATATACAGCACATGTAAATTTCCCCCCACTGGGCATAGTCTACCCCATAAAGACGTCTATTGTGAGTCATTTTTTACATGTTTATGTGTGTGGTATATGTGTGTGTGTGTGTGTGTGTACATGTGGGTTTTTGTGCATGTGTGTGGGTGCATGTGTGTGGGTGCATGTGTGTGTCAGTGTGCCTGTACATATGTGCAAATAGGTGGAGGCCTGTTCTCCTACCTTATTCATTAAGGCAGGGTCTCTCAATCAAACCCAGAGCCACTGATATGGCTAGTCTCCCTCTTCTGTCCTCAGGAGGTACTGCACACACACACACACACACACACACACACACACACACACACACACACACACACCAGCACACACATATACACACAAGCTGGCACACACGCATATACACATAAATGCTTTTTTTTTTAAAAGAAAAGAGTGTTAATAATATCACTCTTAACCCGATAATATGTCCTTACAGCTTTTCTGCTGGGATTTCATGTTTCAAAGGAGCAGATTTGTCATACCCACCTCTCACCTGGCCATCTAGGGGCATAATTAAGAATACATAAGTCATATTTCCCTACTGAGAAAAGAGAGTTCTGGGGGTAGTGTGTCTGTGTGGTATTTGCTAGAACAGTTGGGTGCATGTGTGTATCTCCATCATTTTCCAGTTTTGTTCTGTGATTCAGTTATCTCTCACCAAACCTGGAGCTCACCAATGGCTAGTTGTGTTGGCCAGTGAGCTTCAGGGGCCTGCCTGTGTCTGTCTCCCAGCACTGAGGTTACAGACAGTCATCCCAGGTGTTTATGGGGGTGCCAGGCATATGAACTCAGCTCCTCATGTCTGTGTGGCTGACATACTGATTGAGGTATCTCCAGCCTGTTCCAGGATAAACTAAAGGTCATACATGATAGAATGGAAGTGCTCTGTAAGAGGAGATCATATTAGTCAAGCCGTGGTGTTTGTACTATTGAAAATGTACATCATAAATCAGGCTAGACCTGAATATCATATGAGTCATATGGTTAAAATTATGCTTTCTGTACTCAGTCCTGCAGCCCTTTCTGTGTTGATATATGCCATTATGAAATATTTGAAAGTGACATTTGGTCACATCATTCCTATCAGGAAAAAAAAAGGACTTTAAATAGTGAGAATTTGTCAAGCTAAATGTCATAGCAAAAAGAGCTAATTTCAAGATAAAAGTGTTCCAAAATACTAATTATCTCATAAAATCTCGGGCGTTTGCCATTAGTATCAAATACTCTGAGTTACATCCCTTTGATTAATAGATTATTTTTATTTCTGAGAAAATAGCTCACCCACAGCAAAGCTAGGAAAACTATAGTTTGTTGGTTAGTAATTCTTTCAGCTAAACACTGATGGCCTCTAAATGCATCCTCGGAACCCCAGAGTGCTTTGTTATATATCGGGTTTGCTTAATGCCTACTCCATGTTTTATTGTACTGACAAAAGGAAAGTTCCTCAGAGACTGACATTTTGCGTCACCAGTAGTGTTCATTGGCTCATCAGGGACATTCTTGTTTAAAAGGTGTTTTTTTTCTTAGTTGGGAATGTGAATATGGGCCTTGGGATAATAATAACTATTACTATGATTTACTATCAGCGTCTTGGTTTGTGCTCAGTCCCAGCCATTTTACTCATTGTTAATTTTGTACCATTTGTATAACTATCAATACAGTCAGAGGGATGGTAATGCTTTGGGATTATTGTGAAGAAGATTCATAACTCATGGCTCCTTTAGAGGGTCTCAGGACGGTCAGTTTCCTTGGATCTCGTTAAGAACAATCTTGTTGGGGTGGATCGATGGCTCAGCAGTTGAAAGTCTGCACTGCTCTTACAGAGGATCCGAGGTTAGTTCCTCCACCCACATGGACTGCTCACAACACCCAAAACTCAAGCTCAAGGGGATCATAGGCCATCTTCCAGCCTCCATGTGGACCTGCACTCACGTGAAAACACACACACACACACACACACACACACACACACACACACACAGAGAGTTAAAAAAATGTCTTGTCTATCTATAGTAGTATTATTTGAAGGACTAAAAGTTATATTCAAAGGCAGTTACATAAGCTGCTAGTTTCAAAATTAGTGCTAAAATTCAGATTTTATTGTCCCAAGGAGAGATATAGTCCAAGAGCAACAGACACCAAAACCATCAAGTATCCTTCTGTATGACACAAAGTCTGCTGAACCATTTGCCAGTGATGTCCTGGAAAAGAGCCATTACATCCCACTAATAGTCCTTTACAGCTCCTCTCAGAGATTAGAGCTGGTATTAATGAATTATAAATTGGTCCAGAGGAGTGATTCTTTTAACACCACTATAAAACAAGGAGAAAGGTTACCTTCTGCAGTATACGGACTTGAATAGTATTTAGAATCTGTCAGTATGTGTGTGCATGTGGGATGAGTGGAATAGGCACCATATCTATGTGTGTATACGGAAAGGAAGGAATACACACACAGGAATGCATGTGTGTGTGTGTGTGTGTGTGTGTGTGTGTGTGTGTGTGTGTGTGTGTGTGTGTGTGTATTTCCCTGTGGAACCAAATATAAGAAGTAGCACATGCAACCATTAATCACATGCTACGACAGTAAAGAAGGCTGCTTGGAATTGTTGGAATCCTCTATTGCTGGGTTATCTCTAGACTTCAATATGAAACAAGATAAAATTCCTTTGGAATGTCAAATGGTCTAACAACAGGAACATGTCACTGTCTGCTGCATGAGCTATACCAGAGGTCGTTAGCAGAAGTGTATGATGGAGTAAGGAAGAAATAGAAATTCAAGCAGAAGACCGTATTCTGTGAGAATGACTGCCCATCCACTGAGCCACAGAGGCATAAAGACAGCACCAAGAAGCACAGTGGCCACTGGTGAAGAGCCTCCACAGACACCCAGTAGCCTGGATAGAGCTGTGTGGTCCTTAGAAAAGAAGGAGTGCTGCTTGCTAAACAGTCTAGTCTTGCTTAACTTTCTTGGTACCATCTTTTTCTGATACTTTGTCCTTCTCCTGCCAGAAGCTCCATTAGCATCCATGTGGGGTTTGAGAGTGGAGCTGGCTGGACTTCCCAAAAACCCTGGAAAACTTCATTTGCCTTGTAACTTATCAGACGTTTCCTGGCTTCTCTGGGGGCTAACCTAAGGTCTTGCCTGTCATGTGCTACTATAACAAGAGACTCGAGGCTGTTTAACTCTACAGACAAGAAAGGGTTATTTTAGCTCATAGTGATGGAGACCCATGAACATGCCTCTGGCCTCAGCTTCCAGTAAAAGTGCACATGCAAGAGAGATGTCACATGCAGAGTTAGGGAGCAAAGCAGGACTTGGCCTTGTTCCTTTGTCACACCCTCTCTTGGACGCTAATCTAGAACCGAGAGACTTGACCTACTCATAGGACCCAAAATGAAGCCCTTCGTCTGCATGGATTCTTGGTGACTTACCTACCACTGGGATTTATGTTTTCCAAAATTTCTCCACCCCAACATCACCGCATTGTGGACCAATCTTCTAAAACAAGAAATCTGGCAGGTGGGGGCAGGGAGGGTTACATTCAAAGCACATCTAACCCATAGCAAGTAGAGTGGGAGGTGACATCAGAGTCCTGAACCCTGCCTGGTGACCTAGCAAACTGGAGGCCCTACTCCACCTTCTTTGTAGAGGTTTCTCTGTCCAGAAGCAAATTACAGATGGTTGTCCGTAGTGTAGACATGAAAGGGGGCCTGGCTGGTATCTTGGAAATGGCAAGTCACTCAGGTGAACATTACAGAAGATTGAATGACCAAGAAGGACATCCTTGTGTTCTCTCTAGGACAGTGGTTCTCAACCTTCCTAATGCTACAACCCTTTAATACAGTTCCCTATGTTGTGGGGACCCCAACCACACAATTATTTTGTTGCTACTCCATAACTGTAATTTTGCTACTGTTATGAATCGTGATATTTGGGCTATCTAATTGGTGACCCCCAAAGGGGTTGCGACTCACCAGTTGGGAATTGCTGCTCTAGGATGATAAATAGTATATAGACAACTACCCTTTCTCTGTCTGTTTCTCTCTGTCCCTGTCTCTCTCTCAGTTTTCTACTTCATTGTTTCTTTTTCTCTCCTGCGACGTTAAAGTTAAAATGGCCTGCCTTCCTAATGATTGATTATTTGAGAATCTCATTTATTCCCTTAACAAAAGTTTGCTTAGTGCCACTGTGCTCCTGGCCCTGCCCTAGGACTATGAAATGACAGAAAAGGATCATATTGATACTTAATATGATTTATTTTATGCCTACCTTTGAAGTTCTTGACTTTTCTTTACTTTTTCTTTTAAAAATCAGGTGTATGTATGTGTGTGAGAGTGTGGGTTTGTGCACATGAGTGCGGTGCCTTCTGAGACCAGAAGAGGGCGTTGGATGCTCTGGAGCTGAGGTTACAGGGGGTTGTGAGCTGCCTGCCCCACATGGATGCTAGGAACTGAACTCAAGTTCAGTGTGAAAGAGCCGTATGTCCTCCAAAACACCGAGCCGACTCTCTAGCCTCATGTTCTTGATTTTTAATTTCCTTGTTTCCTCCCTCCTCCTTCCCTCTCCATATATATATATATATGAAAAGTACATACAGCACCCATATCTCATGTGACTTAATGGAAATGCATTTCTAGACTAGTAACCCTAACTCTGAGGGATGTTAGGGATCCCAGCAGTAGCTCCTGGTGGACTCTGTCCAGGCTATGAGTAGTTCAAAGAATGGGTTTCAGCCACGCTCCCTGGAACAAGTACAGCCCACTGTCCTTAAATGGACTCCTATAGGCACTGGCAGAAGTTGGAATTAATAAAGCCATCACCAAGAAATGTGTGAAGTTCCTTGTGTCCCTGGAGGGACATTTGGTTGAGTCATACTCAGCATTAAATTAGGTCCTGAGTTTAACAATTCTTAGGTATTCTTCCTCAAAAACAGAAGAGGTGGCTAATGCAATTGTACCCTTGTCCTTCAGAGTGACCTATCAATGCACTGTCAGCCAGTGTGATCAGACCCAAGGGGTGACACTAACATGGTTTTATCATGAAAGCTGAAGCCACCATGGGGTGCCCTGGAAGAACTTTTTCCAGTGGTCTTTCTTTCTTTCTCTTTCTCTTTCTCTTTCTCTTTCTCTTTCTCTTTCTCTTTCTCTTTCTCTTTCTTTCTTTCTCTTTCTTTCTTTCTTTCTTTCTTTCTTTCTTTCTTTCTTTCTTTCTTTCTTTCTTTCTTTCTTTCTTTCTTTCTCTCTCTCTCTCTCTCTCTCTCTCTCTCTCTCTTTCTCTCTTTCCTTCTTTCTTTCCTTCTTTCTTTCCTTCTTTCTTTCTTTCTTTCTTTCTTTCTTTCTTTCTTTCTTTCTTTCTTTCTTTCTTTCTTTCTTTCTTCCCCCTCTCTCTCTTTTCTTTTTTTCTTTCTGTTCTTTTTTGTTGTTTTTTTCACAGCATTTCTCTGTGTAGCTTTGTAACCTGTCCTGGATCTCACTCTGTAGACCAGGCTGACCTTGAACTCACAGAAATCTACCTGCCTCTGCTTCCTGAATGCTGGGATTAAAGGCGTGCACCACCACTGCCTGGCTCAGACAGTGGTCTTAGCCCCTGAGCCATCTCTCTAGACCCTACACTTGACATTTAAATGACTTGTAGCAATACAGGGCAATGGAAGCAAATGCTTTTGAGTAAACAGCTTCATTGATACACATGAAGTGGAGAGGCTTCACCTGCCCACACTTGAAATGGCAGTGAATTTGGGGGGGATGAGCTGGGTAATAGGCTGTTGGAGAGGGGCAGTTGTTTAACATGTGACATCTCACAGCTGTTCGCAGCTGGAAATGAAGTGGAATATGACTGATAACTGTTAGGGCCCCAGACTAACAGTTTTGACTGCACACCTCTCTTTGCCAGCAACATTGAGATCCCCCATTGGGAGAGGATTTGGGCATTTCAAAGGAAAATGGCTGCATCTCCTCTTCCCTTGGCTTTCATTGGTTGTGTCTATGCAGGCAGGAAGCGATGTAGAAAGATTGGAAAATGGAGATGTCAGAAAGTGAAGTAGGTATTGTACCAGCTCTGTCTTCAGGCTACTGAGTGTCCGAAGACTACTGGATTGCATTTGCCTACTTGTTTTTTGGCAGCATTCTTTCTATATTTAAGGAGAAAAGGGATGTGCATAAGAGAGTTTGTATAACTGTGACCAGGTACCTGGAAAATCCAGGAAGGGTGTGTTTGGGCATACTGTTTCAGGAAGCTCAGCTTATGAGTGCCTGGGCAGGACATCACGTCAGTGGAAGTGTAGTGGAGGGACATCTTCACTTCATGACAGACAGAAAATAGAGAGTGAAGTGAAGACCAGGTATATCCAGGCATGAGCAGTTCAAATCTGAGCCTGTGGGGCATGTTTCAAATTCAAACCCTAGTAATTACCAACATAAGACTTAATGACCGTCATCAGCATACTCCATCAGGGATGTCAATGAACACTGGTAGGTTGCTGGTCTGTCTTCAGATGTCAGATGCTCACATTTCTTCCGATTGTAAACAATATTTTTGAGCCACTTTCCAAGGTTTATCTTAGCTCCGCGTTTTCACAATAACTTTCACTTTTTCCCCCTTCCCTGTGCCGTATGCCTCTTGAATGTACTCAGTACACATCCAGGCTCCCAGGGGGAAACTGGCCTCTCATCATCTCTTGCCCAATTCCAGATGTGGGGGACGTGACATTGAGCAGCACAGCTGGCTCATGACTCCATGCCATGACTCAGTGGGCAGTGACCCGAGTCAGTTCAGGGGTAGAAGTTCAGAGCAACACATTCTAGTCAGCGGCTGGGCTCACAGTGCTGTTACCATGTGGTTTTAGGGCAAAGAGAGTTCCCAGAAAAGCTGTGTTGTCAGGTGGTAAACTGAGCAGAGCTCCACAGGGCACCACCTGGCTTAAAGTGTTAGTGTTCCATTTGACATGAGTCTCATTAACGCAGGCAGCTTTGGGTCAGGCAGTCACTCTTCTTTTTTTCCTCCTCTGGATAGTGCGGTCTTCACTCCGGCTGTCAGAGGAATCCACTTGGACCAATTATCTGTCCATGTCAATACCTTCCCAGGGCTGTTTACAATCAG
Source organism: Peromyscus maniculatus bairdii (assembly GCF_049852395.1). Classification (NCBI taxonomy): domain Eukaryota; kingdom Metazoa; phylum Chordata; class Mammalia; order Rodentia; family Cricetidae; genus Peromyscus; species Peromyscus maniculatus. The sequence continues at coordinate 92,799,725 of NC_134862.1, forward strand.
GGATTATAGGGGGCAACAGAACAGTATATTTAAAATCAATAGAAACACACTATGATATGAAAATAATGGGTAGAGAGTAAAAACGAAAGAGAATCTTTAGAGGCTGCCCCAGACGGCCTTTAGCTTCCACGCCTGTATATGTTCAATCCTGGTAAGAGCTTGGTTCTTACTCTGAGGTCTCAGCTCCCCTTCTCCAACTAGACTGCCGAAACCCAGTCCTTTGGCTCTCTAAATTCTAGAACCGTGTCTGCGACCCATCTAGTTTACTATACAGGTAACTACAGTGTGACTCCCTTCAACCAATAGTAGGAGAGACACCAATTTGGCATTGACTCAGTTGCATCTAGGTAAGCAGCATGTGCTCTCTCTCCAGCCAGCTCACTCCGGAAGCTCTGTCCTGCACTCCTGCTCCTGCAGGGTTGAGGGCTCTTTGATCTTATCAGGGGTGCACCTGCAGGATGTAGGCTGGCTCTGCAAGCTCATTCACAAGCTCATTGGAGACAGCTGCTTACAAGCATCTGCTCTTCATACGGAGGCTCCACATGCAAAGTAGAGAGTTAATTTTGAGGACACTAGGGGAATCTCCACGAAGGCTGTGGTTAAGGACCCCTCCTTCCTTTCTCCCTCCCCCCACCTACCCCGTATTAAGATTTATATCTTTGAGCTTCTTTAGAAGCCCCACTGTCAGCACAGATATTTTTTTATCATATTTCCTATAACAGAAAGAGGAGCTTTCAAACTGGTAGGAGTCTGAGGCTGCCCTCATTGTGCAGAAACGTAAAAGACCAGGAACCTCCTGCATCTTTCACTTACACACTTTGCTTTGGACCGGAGTGACTGGTGCAGTTTCAATATGAGATGCCCTCTCAGGCCTATATGTTGAACATTTGGCCCCCAGCTAGTGGCACTATTTTGAGGGTTCTGGAAACTTCAGAACATGGGACCTAATTGAAAGAGGTAGGTCTTTGGGGCACCTGCTCCCCACTCAGTAGTAAAGTAAGCCACCATGATGTTTTCACATAGGGCACTGGTAATAATAACTGTGTATGAAACATTCGGAAAGCACAAGCCAAAAGAACTCTTTTTTCTTTTTCGGTTGTCTGTGTCGGGGATTTGGTGAAGGCAGCAGAAAAGCAACCAACACGGTAACGATTCCTAACAGTTAAGTCTCAATTTTAGAGCTCGTGGGTTGAAGAATTAGAAAAATTATGTCTATTATACCAATAGGACTTTATATCTTGAGACAGACTTAGCATTCTTGAAGATAAATTATACATCCATGGGCAGCAGCGAGTGCTCAGACTCTTCAGTCAGCCCGACATCGCGGTTGGTTCTACTTTGCTCATCTCAATTTACTCTGGCAGCTGCCTGGTGGAGTTATTATGAACGAGTTCCCAGTCTCCCAGAAGCCTGTAGAAAGAGAGGTCATGTTTTCCATCCTGCAAGAGAAGAATCGTATGGGAAACTTCTCAAGCCTTAGCAAGATGAAGGATTTGATTGCAAACATAATATATGCCCACAAAACATGACATTTGAAGTAGAAAACTAGAAAAAAAAAACTTACTCTTTATGTCCAGTACCATGGTTTATTCCCTAACCTGTATTCTAAGATCTTCTTAGATCCAATAGATGCCATGTTGCTTACACACTTTTGTAATTAGGCCTCTTGCTTAACATAATATCAAAAGTATTTCTGGAGTCAGTAGTTTTAATGGCCACTTGAAATGATTTTAGACTGCAGCTGTTTACTAAATGTGATACCTTGTTAAGGATTAGGGAATTTCTGTTATTTTCACAAGTATGAATATCCCCGGGGTATCTTTCAAATTGAAAGCATGATGCAAGCCGCTAATTATCGCCTCCTTTGGCTGTACTGCCCCTTCACTCTTCTCTTCCAAGTCATTCTCCTGCTTCTTTCAAGTTGCTCTTTTACCATTGGCTGGCAATATAATGTCATCATTGTATAAAGTTTGTGTGTTTCTTGTTGACTGTATGTACCCCTGAGCCCCTGTCTACAGAGCAAATAGTGTGTGGCATTTGGGTGGCTTTACTTGCTAGTCCATAATGCTCTACTCATCAAAGCACTTACTACATAATTGAGCTCATGTTTAGCATCAGTACTTTCTTGGAGAAAGGAGTGATATAGCTTTGCTTTTTCTTTTTAATATTTATATGTGTGTGTGTGTGTGTGTGTGCGCGCGCGCGCGCGCGCGCGTGTGTATGTGTGTGTGTGTGTGTGTGTGTGTGTGTGTGTGCCTGTGTGTGTGTGCCTGTGTGCATATACCAACTGTGTGTAGGTACCAATGGAGACAGAAGACAGCAGCTGCTCCTCTGGAACTGGAGTTACAGGTGGTTGAGAGCCATCATGGGTGCTGGGAAGTGAACTCAGGTTGTTTGGAAGAGCATCAGCTACTCTTAACCACTGAGCCCTCTCTCCAGTCCCAATTGTCTTGATTTCTTGATTCCTTTCTTCCTTTCTTCCTTCCTTCTTTCCTTCCTTCCTTCCTTCCTTCCTTCCTTCCTTCCTTCCTTCCTTCCTTCCTTCCTTCCTTCCTTCCTTCCTTTCTTTTTTTGAGACACAGTCTCGCTGTATAAGCTAGGGTGGCCCCAAACCTGGTGCCCTTCTAACTCAGTCTCATGAGTGCTGGAATTAGAACATGGCTATTGCTGTTCTCCTTTTTTCTTCTTTATTTTCTTCAGTTCTGGTGCTGGAACCCAGAGCCTTGAACATCCAAGCAAGCACTTGACCATTGAGCTGTACCCCCAGATTCTCCTACTGTTTTTAATTCTTCACTTAACCAAGTTGTGGCTTTCTGGTTCCTGACTGTGAATTAACCTCAATTTATGACAACAGGTGCGTAGCCTGGCATGGTACCCTTCCTTACTCTCATGATGCCATGGTCTGTGGTTTCCTTCAGTGGGTGGCTTTCTGTCTCAATATCTATAGTTTAGACACATGTGTTACTGAGACAGCATACCACAGAAATTTACAAATATAATGCTTTAATGAGAGATCCCAGAATGGACATTTCACCAATCTCTTTATCCAAGATCAAGTCATTCAGTCCACATTTCTTCACGCTGGGACTCTGAGAGGCTTCACTAATTATTGAAAATAAGATTTTCCTGTGAGCATTTCTCATTTGTTTGAGACTTTCTGCCTACTATAAAGACTAGGTGTTAAAAAAGGCCACCAGACAGTGGCAAACAGAGCTCTGAAATCTTGAGAAATTGGTTGTGTTTTTAAAGGCGAAGCCACTAAATCCAATTACCAGAAGCCAAGGCACAGAAGGACAGGCTCAGGTCCAATTAAAGGATAATCCTATTGGTGCTGCTGCAAGGGTTGTTTTCAAGCGGTAAGGTGGGAAAGGAAGGGAAGTCGGGGTGGAAAACAAAGCCATTGTCTGTGATCCTTCTTGATGACGGGAGCTCATCTGTTCCCATCTGCGCCTTCCTTCAGGTCCTTGTGACCCACCTGAACACAGGCAGCAGCAGCCAGGGTCCAGCGCACTCTTCAGAGCATATAAACTCACACATTGACTTGAAGCTCATTTTCAAAGCTCTAATGCATTTTCACTTACTTATTAGTATTTACACATGTGTACTATATGTATGTGTGTGAATGTGAATACACGCATGCCATGGAATTATAGGAATGCTCAACTCTAAAATATTTCCCTCTTTTTTTTTCTCATGTTGTTCTTAACTTTTCAATGTATCTGTCTTTCAGAAATACAGCACTTTCAGGAAATATCCAAAACAGGCAAATCCCATAAGACACAAAGCACATGAATAGTTTCCAGGAGTCAGGAAAGGGAGCTGGAGAGATTTAGACAGCAACGATGGTTATGTGAGTCTGTGACTTCATGGACAGACACTACCAGCTTATTCATCTAAAACCAAGGTGTTTTTTGTTTTTTGGTTGTTTTTTTTTTTTTTGGTGTGAGTTATATGTTCATTTTATTTTATTTTTTTATTTATTTATTTGTTTGTTTATGACATGGCATGCCAGAGGTCAGAGGCCAACTTGAGGGAATAATTCTCTCCTTTGATCATGTGGGTTCCAGGAGATCACACTCAGATCATCAGGTTTGCTGGCAAATGCTCTTGGTGGCTGAACCATCTCATCATCCCTCAATTTAACTTTGATTTTAAAGTTTTATTAGTACATATTAATTATACACAATAATGAATTTGATTATGACATTTTCATACATGTATATAAGGTATCTAGATGATATTCTCCTTCCTTCCTTCCTTCCTTCCTTCCTTCCTTTCTTTCTTTCTTTCTTTCTTTCTTTCTTTCTTTCTTTCTTTCTTTCTTTCTTTCTTTCTTTCTTTCTGATTTTTTTTAAAGTTAGAGTCTCCTGTATTCTAGGGTGGCCTGGAACTTACTATGTAACTGAGGATGACTTTGAACTTTGGATGTTCCTGTCTCCACATTGTGAGTGTGGAGATCACAAGCACAAGACACCATATAGTACTGGGAATCCAACCCTAGTACTTGCTCAGGCTAGGCAAGCACTCTACCAGCTGAGCCGCATCTCCAGTCCTTTTAAAAAGACGTTCTCTTCTGTTCTGCTGTGTGTCATCTGTACCTTACCGCAGGCATGAGGTAGGAATAGGAGACTCACTTCATCTCACTGCCATTTGAACTTGTAACTTATAACAAATTGCCGCTGGGGTGTGAGCTCCCAAAGCAGCCCAAACAACTGCCCTGTGGTACAGAGGGGAGGCCAGTAGTTCTTCTTGTCCTGTTCACTGGAGGCAAGATTGCAGTGGCTTAGGAAACCATTTGCTCACTGAGTTTTATGTTCTTATTAGTTCTTTGAGAATTTCATACAATGAGTTCTGATCATATTCATCCTCCCGCCCCAACTGTCTTAGGTATGGTAGGGTTTCTATTGTTGTGAGGAGGGGTGTGTGTGATGCATTTGTTCCTTTTAGACATGAACATTATGCTATCCCATCCTCTGCACCTTGGCCAGGTCCCTGTGTTGACCATCAGTTATTGGAAACAGAGGTTGAAAGTAGAGAGGTGCCTTAATCTAAGGATATATGATAAACCATTGGGGGTTGGGTCAATGCTATGTCCACCTAGAAGAATGATAGTAGTAGGCTCTCTCTAACAGCCTGTGATCTGTTTAACCATAGTTTTGATTTGTTTTTCCCCAATAACAGTGCCAGGTATGTGTTTCATCTTGGGGAGCAGGCCTTAAACCCAATCAGAAAGTGACTGGTTACTCCTATAACGTTCATACCAGGATTGCACCAGTAGGCACATCTTTCCAGGCCAGTCATCGTAGTTCACAGGGTTCATATCCGGGTATGATTAATGATTACTTTCCTTCTCCAGTAGCAATGAAGTTTCCAGGTCCATACCCACTTGATTTCTCCATGTTCCTTATGACTTAAATATGGGTGTCCTCAGCAATAGGGTCTTACCTTGAAGTTCTGAAGGGTAATGAGGAACATTGGAAATAGCCTGTAAGCTTTCTATAATATATCTATTCACATGCATTAAAAAATTAAAATGGAGTTGCCCTATAATGGGGCAACAGTGGCCCTACTAGCCAACAGAAGCTAAGAAATACAAAGCTCATCCCACAAATGTGTTACTTCTTTTGGAATTGTTGGCCAGTGAGATCCCAAAGACTCTCAGACTTGCTGAGCTCTTAGTCACCTGGGATCATGTTGAAATGCAGACTCTCACAGCAGATCTGGAGTAGGTGGAGCCTAAGGCGCAGAATTTCTTTAGGGCTCCCTAAGGACAGGTGCTAATACCTGTATTCCAGAGAAAGTGCTCTGAGGTGTAAAACCTCAAGATAACTCGAAACAGGCATTCTATCTATGAAACCTTAGAAGTGGGGTGCAAACCAGGTCCTGAAGAATGAATATATGGTTTACCAGGGCAGGCAATAATGGTGGGTGAAGGAGGTGACTGTAAGGTAGAAGTGAGTAAGACAGGTGCAAGAACTGACTTGGAGAAAGTGGAGAGAATGATGGGAGGAAGTAAATAGTACACCAAGGAACACTGGTGGCCCTTCTATGGCATCTGGATGCATCACACTCAGGAAGTATTGTGAGGCAGTGTCCACTAGGGCAGAGCTGGCCCGTGAGCTCTTCACAGTACCTGCAAGGCTGTGCACACAAACTAGGGGAGAAAATGCTCGGGTTTCATGTGTTCATTTCTTTATCTTATTAGGTCTGAGGTACATGCTTCCTTCTCTTTTGAAATGGAATCATGTCCCTAGGTGCAGGGTTTTAAACCTGTCTCTCCCTCCCTCTTTCTCTATGATGGCGATTGTTCATCTTTATGGGGGTGTTTGGAGTTGCTCTTTAGACAAAACCAGCTCCCAGGCCTCTGTCTTAGTTGCCTTCATTTGGTGGGAAAATCGTGGGGACTGCAGTGTTTGCACCGAGGCCCTGAGGCTCCTGGGAGGCGTAACCCCTGCTCACTGTCCTTCATCTAACCTCAGTCTCCATGCTGCAGATTACTGGGAGGGAGGATGGCTGAGCTTCCATAGCCACCCATAGTCTCTCTCAGACATTCTTAATAAATGACCATTCCTACTAATGAAAGGTTTCATTAGCATGTGCTGGGTCTATAGCTGTCGTCCACAGCTGTCTGTGCAAATCAGCACCCAGCTTACAGGGAAAATACATCATCAAGTTCCCACAGGCCTTTGCCCAAGAGCACATTGGCAGTCTATAACAAATGGCCAGGAGATAAATGGAGCTCACATTTTGGAGAAGTGGCAGAGTCTCCTTTTTGCCGACAACACACAATTACTTAAGTTCATTTAGAAAGGAACTTTGAATTGGTGGCTGGGAGTGGTTTGGCAAGAATCACAGAAGCCCATGAGACCATGCTGACCACACAGCATTCTCACCAAGAGCCTTCCTTTGCCAAGAGCTTGATTTTATTTATGTATTGTATTTCTTAAACTGATTCAATTATCTTCCCTTTTTATTTTGGCTTACTGAAGTATGATTTTGTTAGACTAGATGTTAGTGAGTGTGACTAATGTATCCAGCCACACCATCATCCTAGTTATGGTGTTGGGTGTTTCCATCATCCCTCAAAGTACCCACTGAACTTTACAATAGGCTCCTTCCCTTATTTCATACAAATAAAACATAATGTATGTGTTTATGTATCCGGAACAGGACTTTATATTGTATTATTAAATAGTATGCTAGATATACCACAGTTTCATCTTTTATTAAAGAGTCCATCCATTTGTTGACAGATGTTTGGTTGAATTTTAGTTCAAAGCATATATAGATAATGATGTCAGATTTACTTATGAGTCTTGGTGTGAGATTATCTTTGCATTTGCTTTACATAAATAATTGGATATGCAGTTGCTAGGATTCATGCCTGGTGGTTACTCAGTGAATTCTAGCAACTTATATTAAGGTCCTCCAGAGGAACAGGATTGATAATCTGAATATATATTAACAAGGGAATTTATTAGGTTGGCTTACCCAACATAGTGTGGGCAGTTCAACATGCTGTCTTTATTCTAGGCAGTCCCAGAATCCAGTAGTTGCTCAGTCTACAAGGACAGATGTCTCATAATCCCAGTCTGATACTAAAGGTCTGGAGGGTTCAGTCCACGTTGGAAGCCTGAGGAATCTGGTTCTAATCACTGAAGGAATGCATCGGGGGCAGCATCAGGGTAGGAGGATTTGCCAGAAGAGAGGAGGTAAGCAGGAAAACTAATCAGTTGTCTTCTTCCATCAACCTTCACATGGATTGCCACCAGAAAGTGTCACCCACATTTATGGAGGGTCTTCTCATTTCACATAAGCTGATTAAGAAGGTCCTCACAGGCTGCCCAGCAGCTTGCTTTTTAGTTGATTCCAGACCCAGTCAAGTTGACAACTGTAATCAACCACGACCTAACTTAAGATCATTTTCCAAAGTTATTAAAATGTTTTGTATTCCCATCAACAACAGATTTGAACTCCAGTTGTTAAACAGCTCACCGGCATATGTCAGTCCTTTCCATCTTAGCTATCCTGGCTGCCTTGTAGTGTATTTCCTTGTGATATTAAAGTATACTTCTCCACTGACTACGAACTTATAAACAAATGTCAGCTTAGTCCTCAAATCCTACATGAAAATTAACTGGAAATGAATTGTAGGTATAAACATAAAAGGAAAAATGAAAACTCCAGATATTGATAAGCAAACAGAGGTGAATCCACACTGGAGATGGGCATGTCTTTCTTATACAACTTATAAAAAGTAATTAAACATGAAAAAGAAAAAGTGAACACCAGAGCCTCATCAAAGTTTAAGTTTCCATCACTCTATAATTTGACATTAACAAAACGAAAGAGCAACAATCACATTAGAATGTTTACAGCCAACCATTACTAAAAGACTTGTATCAAAAATCCACTAACAATTGACTAAACTGAAAAACAGAAAATAAACTCACTAAAAGGAGAGTTAAGGTTGAATATATTTTTATCATATATAATTTTATATAAGTCTGTAAACTGGATCACATACATTTTAAAAAGTATGGTCTTGGGATAGAGAGATGATTCAGCAGTTGTGAGCTCCTGGTGCTCTTCCAGGACCCTGGTTTGTTCCCAGCACCCACCCACATTGGGTGCTTCACAATGGCCCAAAATTCTAGTTCCAGGGGACCACATGCCTTCTTCTGGACTCATTGGCATTTGCACACATATGCATACACACACACACACACACACACACACACACACACACACACACACACACCCATTGATACACACAAATAAAAATAAATCTTTTAAAATGTGATCTTTACTTTTCTCATTTTTGTTTCATTTTTCCTTTGTTCTCCCAATTTGCTTGGTATAGTACTCATCCACAGACCCCTGGGGGCATATAATAGCTAACCACCTCGAACTGTTTCTATCCTAAGTGAATCATATGATGTCACACACACACACACACACACACACACACACACACACACACACACACACACACATGCCTGCACACATGTGCACAGTCTTGGTAATTTTTTTTCTAACAAAATGAGAACATATTTACATTTACATTTCGGCATTTTGTTTTTGACCCCAAATCTTCATTATTGACACTGATCTGTGTCAACTTTCATACCTCTAATTTTTCCATATTCACACCAGTATACTCTAGTGTGGTGGGCATTTATCATAAATTATTCATTTTCTTCTCTCTCCACTTGGATATGGGGAAATGAGCCCCCTTGAGAGTGCCCTTACTTTAATATTTTCATTTCTAGGTGTGCTTATGCTTTCTGAGATCTTTTACAAACAAAAATTACTGCTGAATTTTTTTCATATTAAAACATTCATCTCAGTGTAGTGATGCACACCTGTAATCCTAGAACCCAGGAGGCAGATGCAAGATCTCTGAATTCAGGGGCAGTCTAATCTAGAGTAAGTTCCAGGCCAGCCAGGGCTATATTTCATTTAAGTTGCATAATCATCCTTTCTCCCAGGCATTATTTGTTCCCACCAAATGATCACCATTCTCATAAGGTTCACACCAAACAGATGTAAGGAATATGAGCTCTGGAGCAAGCACAATCCACAGAGAAGCTATTTGGTTTATTCTTAATTCCGTCCTTTAGTTTTGAGAATTTCATACACTGAAACAATGATCAATTCTTCCAACTCATTTTCCCCATCCAGCTTTTCCCTTATCTACCCCAACATAATCCTCCAACTTCATGTCTTTGTTTTGTTTTTCTATTTTAGATATCTCAGTATCACTGAGCTGCCAATATGTCTGGGACCATTCACTCGAGCATCAGGAATTTACCAGAGTCCACGTCTTCAAAGAAGAATGGTTCTCCTTCCCCTGGCAATTACACTGCCAGTAGCTCTTCAGTAAAGGGTGGGGCCTAAGGTCATTTATCCCATCTAGACTGGACTCTGCCTGGCTTGCTCTTGTGTTGGGCTTGTGCAGCCAACCACATTTACTGCAAGCACAACAGTGCAATAGTGATGCCATGTTCCGAAGATAGTGTTTCACAGTACTCTGCCCCATTCTCCAGCTCTTCCTGCATCCTCTCCTTCTCTTCTTCCATGATGTTCTCTGAGCCTGGGTCCTGATGGTGATGGAGGGGTTAATACAGATGTCCAGTTTAGAGCTGAGTACTCACTCTGTTCTTCTCAGCATCTTGACCAATCATGTATGCGTCTCACCATTGACTGCTGCTCACTTCAAAAAGAAGCTTCTCTGACAGAGGTCAGAGCAGCTCGTGGGTATAAACAAACATTTAGAAGGCAATTTGATAGCATGGCCACTTAGTAGGTTCTATGGTAGGGCCTATGACGTTCCCGGGTACGGGTTTTTGACCAGAGTTATTGTTTCCAACTCGCCTTATTTGACCACTTAGAACTTTCTGGTCATCCCATATTGAAGTGGTGACAGGACTCTATTACAATTTGTGACTAAATTGATAATTCCATCATTCCAGCTGGTTGTTCTGTTGGGATAATAAAATGACTAAATGATTTGCTTATTTTGTAGTCTCTAGATTTGGCAGGCCTTGGTTTTTATAGTTCTACATCCCATATCTTATATTTGTATGATCTGAGTTTGGTTTATTTATAAACCTTTGGCATCATTGGATAAGATATAGGCTCTGAAGTTTAAGGGTGAACTTCAGGAATAATTTGGATGTACTGGGATTTTTTTTAAATGGAAAACAATTGAAAATAAAGTAAAAGTAACTAAAGTAAAAATAATTAAAGATTGTGATGATGTATCCCATCTCTGCTGCACGTAAATAAGAAACTCCAAGATACTATAGAATGAAATAAGATGGCTGTTAACAGAGACCCACAACTGGTCAGGGTTCAGAGACTATAAGACTGTGGAATGTTCAGTGATGAATGGGGCATCTATGTCACATCCTCTCCTTCCACAAGGATGACCACAAGGGAACAGTGTTTTCTGTGGAAAGATTGGCTATCTGGAGGCAGTGGATGACCACAAGGAAGCAGTGTCTTCTGGACACGAGCAGGTCACTGTACACATGTATTCATAGCAATTGTGACAGCATGCAGAAGACCTGAACACTCAGACTCAAGGCAGACAAAACCCAGTATGGACAGGGAGGTGAGCATGAAGTCTTACCCCTAACTGAGGTGCTATTGGCATCTGACAGGTGCTGGAGAGGGAGAGTAGGGTTCTTTAAGGATGTGGGCCCTGGTATATTAAGTGGGCTGCAGCAGGTCACACGCCCAAGAGGATATGGGTAGCACACGTTGTATCTGATGGCTTAAAAAAAATAAAGACAAAAACTACCACAATGAAAACAGACACAAAGTTGGGTGGGTAGGGAATGGAGTGTGGATACGGAGGGGTGAATATGATCAAAACACCTTGTATGAAATTCTCAAAGAGCTAATAAAAATGAGATGAAAAAAAGGTAGGAATAACAATAGTCCCTATTTACTGAGTGGCTGCCCTGTGACAGGTACATTGCTACTCATACTTACTCTAATGTCCCACCACATCTGCAGGCCAAAATTCCAGACAGCTGTCCAGGAAATCAAGACTTAGAGAACCTCAGGTTCTTCCTCAAGGTTTCCAAGCTGGTCATTAGCTGAGCTGGGATTCACACTTCCATCTGCCTCCCTCCGAAGCTCTTGTGCTAATCTGCCTCTTCTGGGACACCATTGCTCATCTTAAAATGTTGTTAGAATTCAGAATAGTGCCCAGCAAAGCTAGTAGCTATTGCTGCCTGGTGAAACTGTAAGATGGACGGGCAGGAAGCAGCAGCTGCACAGACTCTGCATTGGAAAATGCTTCTCTTTTCATCTGCCACCTAAGACAAGACAACTGGTAGACAGTGGCTTTTCAGCTTCTGTAGGAAACACCGGGCACCGACAGAAGGGAAATCCAATTGTGTTAAGTGTCTCTTGGGTGCTCACTCCAGACTCTCCTGGCTTGTCTTCTTGTCTTGGTAGCCTTTTTGCCACTTTTGGCACTGGGCTTTGCGGAGACATGTGGCTAGCTTAGCCCTGCCCCAGACCAATCCGTCACCTCTTCATCCTCTCCCCACTGAAGGCCTGGAGTCTCCACTCTTAATGTCGTATGCCCAGCCCACCCTCAAAGAGCCAATCAGGTTTCCTTTTGTATGTCAACCTTGCTGAAAAATTATCCACTAAAAAATCCACAGTGAATTCCTCTTTCCCAAACTGTTTAAGAATATATTGCTGCAATCATTCAACTTGGCATTTGGTCATTCAATATTCTCGATTATCATCCTTAAAACAAATCTTGACTTCCTCGTGAGAGTTACAGAGCCCCAAGGGTAAGCAATCTTCAGAGCCACACTGAACTTAAAAATAATGTTAGCCAGGGATGGTATTACACACCTGTAACCCCCACACTGGGGTGGGTGAGGCAGGGAACTATCCAGTTACAGAACAACAGAGCAATTCCCTAGCTCCAAACATATACACAAAAACCTCACAAGACAAGCTAGCCCAACAGTTCTGATCTCTGGCCTGTTCAGAAAGAAAGCTGGTTTGAGAATGGCTGTGAAAACCTGAGCAATTTGCCCTTCTTTTGCTAAAATGTGGTAGAGAGTTACAAGCCAAAGCACTATAGCTATGCTCTTGGTTCCTTTTAGAAACATCTCATCATTCCACATGGACCAGGATCTTCTAACTCCATGATGTGTGGCTTCCCTGCCTTTGGCTCAGGAGCAGTGTGATCCCTCCTCTGCAGAACCGTGGACCAGAATCCAATGGATGACTGCTCATTGGTCTGTAAGCGGGACTCCATTCATGGAGGGACCAGAATGCTTCCAGGATTGTAAAAGGATATGATCTCTGAAGAAAACACAGCAGCAGCATTCTCAGGAGCCTGTGACCAGGAAGACGTCATCCAAGCAGTGCTGGGTCTGCCAGGAGCAGATGTGGTCTCCGTCTCTGGCAAGCCTCTCTCGTCCCCTCGTGTAACTGGAAGCATGGCTGCTGTCTCCCGCCAAGGGCAGGCTGTCTTGAGTTACAGGGGGAGGGGAGGTAGGCTGCTGTGATTATCAGTGTCACTGCACAGAGACTGTGCAGATCGTAGATCATAGCATGTCATTTTGGAGATCACATTAAAATGTCCTGGAAGCTTATGAAGGCGCATTCCATGCATATAATGATTTAGTTAGTGGGCATGCCTCTCTTTAATTTCAAACTCTGATCAGTGGCTGTCCTTGTCTGAGGAACATCCTCAGCCCTTCTCAGCCACAGTTCATCAGCTCATGGTCTGGCTCCTCAATTCACCAGATACACATGAGTCGAGCAGGAAAGCCTTGCTGTGGGTAATGCTGGACCATTTTGTGGTTTCGGCACTGATGTCAAATGCTGTAAATAGCAGGCACTTTTTCCCCCTTGAGAGTTAAGTTCTGAGGCTGAGAAAGTCTCAGTTAGTAATGTGCTTATTGTATAAGCAAGAGGATCTTAACTCACACCCCAGCATTCATGGTCAAAAGTGGAGTGTGGTGGCATCCACCTGTAACTCTAATGCCAAAGAAGCAGAGGCAGGTGGATCCCTAGAGACTGCTAACCAGCCAGTCCAGCCAAATTGATAAGCCTCAGGTTCAGTGAGTGGGCTGGTTAGTTTTATATCAACTAGATGTAAGTGAAAAGTCCTCTGAGAGGACAGAATCCCCATTAAGAAAAAGGTCAGGAGTCCACAAGGATGGCACCAGCTAGACTCCTTGCAATAATGGAGAGGGTGCCTGAACTTACCTTCCCCTATAATCAGATTAGTGACCACCCTAATTGTCATCATAGAACCTACATCCAATAACTGATGGAAGCAGATGCAGTGATCCACAACCAAGCACTGGGTTGAGCTCCTAGACTTCAGATGAAGAGGGGGAGGAGGGATCACAGGAGCAAGTGAGGTCAAGATCATGATGGGAAAAACCACAGCCACAGCTGACCCAATCTGGTAGGAGCTTATGGACTGTGGACTGTCAGCTGGGGAACATGCATGGGACTGAACTAGACTCTCTGAATGTGGGTGATATAGTTATGTGGCTAGATCTGTTTGGGGAGCCCTTGGTAGTGAGAGCAGGACTTATCCCAGGGACATGAAATGGCTTTTTGGAATACATTCCCTAGGGTGGAATTCCTTTCTCAGTCTTGACACAGGGGGAAGAGGCTTGGTCCTGCCTCAACTTAGTATGCCAGACTTTGTTGACTCCCCAAGGGAGGCCTTACCCTTTCTGAGGAGAGGATGGGGGTGGGATGGAGGGGAGGTGGGTGGGTGGGTGGGAGAAGAGGAGGGAAGGGGTACAGGGGTTGGTATGTAAATGGAAAGAATTTTTTATTAAAAAATTATATATAAAAAATGATGTGAAGGGCAGCAGAGGAAGACATCTTACATTGGCCTCCACATGGACCCTTTCTTGACATGCACAGAAATGTGAAACACACACACACACACACACACACACACACACACACACACACACACACACACGAGTTTGAAAAGTGCCTGCAGCCAACTTTGGTGGTATTGTCTGGCACTACAGGAAATTATGGAATGAGTATGGTTAGGACAACACCAGAAGTTGGAAGTTCTGAGGGGGACCCTCCCAATGGAAGTATTGGGAACAAGGTCGTTGAGAAACTCTCTTCATTCCCATTCAGGCAGCAAGTCCTGGATCTATTTCCAAGCCACTTCAATCACAGAAACAGGCTGGGAAGGGACAAATGAAATGACATAATCAAATGCATCCCGCAGCCAATGGAGGAGCCCATCCAAACTGCAAGAACAAATAAAATAAAAACCTCTTGGCAGAGCTAAGAGAAGGACTGCAATTCCAAAGGGAACTCAGATTCCTTTTAATAGATCTTGGTAGAGCTGCTGAGACATCAATCTCTCACCTCTGCATTATTTATTGATTGGGCTAGAGGCCTAGCTAAGTCTCCAGCGTGCTACAGAGTCTCACACATACAGGCACCATGTTGCAGAATGCAGCCCAGCATAGAGAAGTATTACCTCCAATTACTTCATCTGTGGCCATGGGGTTTTGTCAGTTTTGTTGTTGTTGTTCTTGTATGTCTGCATGTCTGTGTGTCTGTGTGTCTGTTTCCTCACCTGAGAAGTGGAAAGAAGCACCCGCTGTCTCTCAGTTTGCTTTCCTATAGCTGTCTTTCTCAGGCAGCCATGTTAAGAGTTTTGATCTCTTAGGTTTAAGTACAAATTCCTCCAATCAAAATCTACCTTCATAGACTTTTCTTGTAGTTAAAAAATTTGAGAATCTGTCCAAAGAGGAGGGGTCCCAGGCATTCCTGGATTTTACTGCCACCGGCCTGTAGTCCAATGGGCAAGAAGGGTATCTTTGGTAGCTGTCATGTGATCCATAAACTTGTCCTGGAAAGGCAGCTGTATAAAGTCAGAAGTCGGGTTCTGGCTTTGGCTCCTCTGGCAGCTTGTAAGGTCTGGAGTTAATCAATTTGCTTTGTGATTTTCCTTCTCTATGAAATGAGGGGTCTGACTGTAGGTATGTCTTCATGTTCCTGCCGGCTCTTGCAGCCCTGTGACATGATAGCTTAGAAATTTAAGAAGCATGAAATATTGGCTTTAGTTACACACAGGGAAACAAATGGTATTTTTCTTTCAATCCATTAAGAATAATCTCCCTGTTGCCAAATTAGTGACATGGTAAATTGGGGTGACAATATTCAATGTCTTTCCTTGGCCGGCACAGGCTTGTAATCAATCTTAGCTGTGAAATAGAATGTTCTCTAAAACAAAGACATCCCCAGTAGTCTTAAATAATAGGAAAGTAAAAATCCAGAAAGCAAGGAAGAAGGTGTTCTGCTTTCTGCTTTGTTTTTGTTTGTTTGTATTGTTGTGGGTTTTCCCCTCACATCATTGTTAAGTAAGCTGTATGCTTTCTTGGTCCTAAAGCACAAGTCTATTACGTGAAGCATCCAATATCTGCCAGTCTGCCCAACTGTCTCTCTTCTGTCTTTTCCCTCTCTTCTGCATCTGGCAGTGTCTTCAATATCAGTCAGCTAGACCACAAATTCCTCACTCAGACATTCATAACTCTTGGGTATTTTTAAAGATTTGTTTGTTCTCTCTCTCTCTCTCTCTCTCTCTCTCTCTCTCTCTCTCTCTCTCTCTCTCTCTCTCTCTGTGTGTGTTCACAGAGGCCAGAAGAGGTCCCCTGATCCCCTGGAGCTGGAGTTACAGGCATTGTAAACTGCCCATCATAGGTGCTGGCAGCTGAACTCCAGTCTCCTGCAAGAACAGCAGGTACTCCTCACCACTGAGCCTTCACCCCAACCTCGCCGTATATTTTAAATTCAGGTCTCAGATATTTTCTAGCAGTATACGTGCTTCAATTTAACTACCTAGCCAAATGCAGAGCTGCACTGTCGGGCCTTTGCTAAAACCAAGATGACTTAAAAGAATTCTCTACCAAATGATGATGTGTTTCCACAGCCCGGAAATGTTACAGATTCAACAGGAAGTAAACGAAATGATCAGACGTCCCCAGAGCCTTCTGTGCTCAGAGATCTGGCTGAGATGACAGGGAGGAGCCCAAGTTGGAATAGAGGCAGCCTGGCTCTGGAGAAGGCACAGCATCATTAAAGGACCCCAGAGGACACCGCTGTGTGATGGGCAAAGCAGGCAACAGGAAGAAGAAAAACATGTGCATACACTGGCAGGAGCTCCTGGAGCTGATCTCATGTAAACTTTTGGCCTTTGGGCCACCGTACAATGAATGTATCGGGGACCTTCCATGTGTTCAGCATTCTATGGAATGATGAGGAAACTATAAGGATCTTATGACATTTCAGTTCAGAAATCTTTCTGCAGTGTCAAGTAAGCACTAAGCTCTGCGCTGGGCAGAGAGGGATGCATCCAGAATCATACGGCACTTTAAGCAGCTGGATGCAGCCTGTGCCGTCTCTGAATGTTACTCTGAACTTTGTGTAGTCTCAGGGGCTCAGCTGCTGTTTTAATCATGTGTATGGCAGGCACCTTGCCGTGGAGAAGCTGGTAGGCCCATGGGCAGAGTTCCCTCCATAGTTACCGTCTTTTCTTGGTTCTAGGATGTGCCTACTTGCCCTTTAAGACTCTCTAGTGCATCCTTCCCACCAGAATGCTCAGCCAGTTCCAGCCCTAAGCCACAGCTCATGCTTAGCTGTGCAGCCCTGTTAGGACATCTTTGGGGGATGCTTCATTCCCAGCGGCCATTTTGTGGTTTATAACTAAATATCTGCAAATCTGGCTAGAAATATTTAAGCAAAGCGTTATATAGAAGGGTTTGTGCCTGCTGTGTCATGAACCTGTCATCTTCCTCTACACCTTCCTTTACACACACACACCCCGTACCATTCCCAGTATCACTTATGGGATGTAAAAACAAACAAACAAACAAACAAAAACAAAAAAACCCATGCATTGATACTTTTTTGTTTCTTATTTGACAAACTCATGTTTTAATTTAATTTCAAACCCGACAGCATGGAACTC
Source organism: Peromyscus maniculatus bairdii (assembly GCF_049852395.1). NCBI lineage: Eukaryota > Metazoa > Chordata > Mammalia > Rodentia > Cricetidae > Peromyscus > Peromyscus maniculatus. The sequence continues at coordinate 92,817,234 of NC_134862.1, forward strand.
GACCCTTTGGCAGTATCTGTTCGAAATCATGAGGGAAGTTCAATTCAGTTGATATCCGATGCTTTGACAATAGTCTTGCATTATGCATGGATGAGACACCCTAGCTCTCATTGCTTTGAAATTTCTTCTGTCTGTTTCAAGACATGTGGTCATTTCTCCTTTCTTCAATAACACTGCTTGGTGTGTGACGATCATCTTTTTCCGTGCACAGCAGGAACAAAATGTGACAGGGCTCCATCTACTTGGGGATGTATTCCTTTCTGAGGTCCAGGAAAGGCACTTGGCGGCTGTGTTGCAAGAAATGGAGAGCCGTGATTTTCGGTCCAATGAGGAGATGTACAGCTAATACAAATGTGCTGCCCTGATGGTCGATTTCCATGTATTTCTACATCCAAAATGACTTTGTCTCACTGATAAATTATAGAGGAAGGTTTCTGAAAACAGTTTAAATGCCAACTAGCAACAATGCTTGCTCTTCAAGAGAATGAATGCAAATATGCACAGCTATAATCAAGGGTGTGCAATGACAGCCATGTCACAAATGCCACCCGGCCACTGTGATGCTATCATGCCACAGTCCTACTTTCCTTTAATGTACCTCTACAAATGGTCTACATGGTACTCAGTTCCAGCACTAAGCCTAGCTCACCTATTCTTCTGTGGGTGCCTAATTGTATCTTCAGGGGAGCCTTCGTTCTCAGGTGTGCTTCGGGACTTTGTAACTACTCTGAACAAATCTGAAATGTGGAATTGAATCAAGAGGCCTTTCCTGGTCTGTTAAAGTGATTGCCTGGCCATCACCTTGACCTCCTTATTGATACATATTCTTATTTATTTTGTGTGTATATGGGCATGTATGTGCCATGGTGTGTGTGTGTGTGTGTGTGTGTGTGTGTGTGTGTGTGTGTGTGTGTGTGTGTGCACAGCAGAGGACATCTCTCCTTCCACCAAGTGAGATCCCAGGCATTAAACTTAAGCCACCATACTTGGCAGCAAGCGCTTTCACCCACTGGGCCATTGTGTCTCTCCTCTTAATTTCCCATCATTCTGTTAAACTTGTTTTCATGGATTCAGCTGCATTGGCAGTACAATGTCAACTTGATGAGATGTGGGAAAATTTATGGCATACTCGTAGAGTTTTTCTTCTAGAAAACTCCAGATCTTGAACATTCTCTGTGAAACAATCAAGAGGAAAGAAAGCGTTGCATGTAGGAGGACCAAAGGAAGATACACATGGGAATTAATCCCCTAACTGAGAGCCGTAGAGTCATTTTTAACCATTTTGTATTGTTTACTATAATTTGATTTGCTGTTCTGTACATAGAATAACATAATCTACGTAAAAGTTCTCGTTCTCTGTCCCATTCCAATACCTGTGACTCTTATTTGATTTTCTCTTCTCTAACTGTGTCGTCTGCTATGCCAGTCAACAGCTTTTGAGTTGAGAATTGTATCCTTCAAGAGTGCTTGTCTCTCCTATTTTCCCTAGAATTTTTTTTTTTATAAATCCTAGAATAGATGTGGAGTTGAGTCCACACCTATCCTATGCCCTTTCATTTAACATCTATGGAAAATGCACCTGGTTCTTGCCCTTGGCCTAGTCATATAGCAAGTACTGTTCATTCCCCTCTGCTGTGTCTTCATTGTATCCACAGAGTGTACTACATCTGTGATTGCTGATTCATTTACAAACAAGTAAATTTCATTGAAGAAGATAAATATTCATCTGTCAGAACTGATAGCTAAACACATTTCATTTGCTTGAGTCAAGGTTTGCTACCCGTCTGAAGCTCTGAGTTCTTTTGTTTCCTCCACTTCAACCCCAAACTCTCACGGGAGACAGTGGTTTTACTTAGTGGGAAAACAATAAAGGGAAATAAATGATAAGTGTTTTGATTAGTTTTTCATTGTCAGCTTGCCACAACTTAGAATCACTTGAGAAGAGAGCTTCAGCAGAGGAACTGTGTAGATCAGGTTGGCCTGTGTGCATGTCTGGGTGCGGGGTTGTCTTGATATTATTTGATATAGGAAGACCCAGTTTACTGTGGATGGTGCCATTTCATGGACTACTTCCTGAACTCTGTAAGATCAAAGGAAGCTGGCCAAGCACAAATAGCAAAGAAGCCAGAAGTTAAACTAATGCAGTGAGGTACAAGGAGAAGACCAGACAGTGCAAAGGACCAATCTATGAACAAGCAAACACTCAAAAACAGAGAGAGAGAGAGAGAGAGAGAGAGAGAGAGAGAGAGAGAGAGAGAGAGAGGGAGAGAGAGAGAGAGAGAGGGAGAGAGAGAGAGAGAGAGAGAGAGAGAGAGAGAGAGAGAGAGAGAGAGAGAGAGAGCTTGGTGTGGTTGGAAAACAACTTCAATCCCAGCACTCAGGAGGCAAGCAGAGCTCTATGAGTTCAAGGCCAGCCTGGTCTACAGAGCAAGTTCCAGGCAAGGCAGGGCTGCGTAGTGAGATCCTAAGAAATAAAATAGACTAACAAAATCCACCAACAATAAATCAAACAGGAAAACTTGGTGTTTGATTTCTAAAATGACTAATTAAAACATTGGGGTAAGCATTATCTTCTAGCATTTTCCACACCTCTGAAATTTCCATGGACCTCTTTTGTGACCTTTGTTCTGTGGTAGAGTTAGAAAGCAGCAGCAGTCCCCTGAGGCTGGGGAGACAAGGAGAGAGGCAGAGAAAAGACAGCTTTCGGGCCACATGCTTTTATCTCCATTACCACAGCTAATTCTAAGGGAACATTTCTTTTGGGGGGCAGGGTGTGTTTTAACAATAACCTATTACAATGTTCCCTTCCTTTCTCATGGAGAGTCAAAAGAATTGCTTTATTATGGACATCCACCTATTGTCACAATTGCTTGTGCTTCTTTCCAGAACATGTTGTATGTTTTCAAAGGGAGATTAAAGATGCACAGTATCTATAAAACCAGCTGTTCTGGGAAGTTTGCTGTCACATGATGCTTCTCTTAAGGCATTGTTCAAGTACTTAGATGCTGCAGCGCCAAAGGACAAAGTGTGGTGGCTGAGCATTCTAAGTGCTATTGTGTCCTATCAATTCAAAGTAAATCAATGTCTTTGAAAGGACAGAACATTCCTCACGTGGTGGCAGGGGCTTTGCTGCAGGTAGCAGTCAATGCTCTGTAATTTATCTCCAAAGATGGAGTGAACTGTTCCAATTTTAAGGCCCTGAGTTATTTCGATGATTGACTTTCACCTTCTGGTGAAGGGCAGGAGGTGGAAGGGCCATGCAAGGGTGTTTTCCTACTGACAAGGAAGGGGGCATGGGACTCTTCAGGCAGAGGTTTATTTGTTAGAACCCAAGGTTCATACATATCTCACAAAAATGAAGACACACAGTGTGGGGGCTGTCCCACTGAGAGGATACATGTCTAGTTTTGGAGAAGCTTGACATACCCCAGAGAGGAAAGGCAGGGGCAACCTGGAAAGGGTCTAGTGAATCCAGAATCCCAGCAATCAGACTAGATATCTGCCGATCCTGGAAATATGGGTGACAGCTAATATCCTGATGGCTGGCTACTCATGGCTGTTGATGAAGACACAGGCCACATGTGGCCTAGTCTAATGTCCCATATATGTCCAAGTGATTGAAAGACATGTCCAAGCTTATGAGATGGTCAAGATCTTTTCTAGGGTTCATCATTGGCCTTTTCAGAGACAATCTAGAATGTAGCTCCAAAATTTGTGTTCAGTGAGAGATAATGTTTACTGTGATGCCAAACTGGATTTTGAATGAACATACTTCTCTAGAGAAATCATAAGACATGGATATAAAAATATTTAATTTCTATGCAGAAGAAAGAGAGAATTTTTTTAGTGGTCCTGCATCAACGCCCCTCATCCTTCATTCAGTCTCAATGAACCCAGAATTTGGACCACTGTCTTATCTGATCTCAAATGGCCAGCATCTCACTGTTTCCCTCAGAAAGTCCAAGAAATTCAGGGCACTGCTCTGATAGTGGATAAGGCATCTGAAGAAAGCAGGTATCCCACTCGAAGGGTCAAAATAAGGGACTCATGGGGACTCTTGCTCCAGCACCATGTGGTACTGACCGCAGCCACTTGTCTAAGCAAACACATGAAGGTCAGGCTGGCGTCTCAGCGTGGCTATCAGCTCCTTGGGTAAACATACAAACAAATGACTTCATCTGTTACACACGAAGCCTCTGTGGTTGGACACAGTGCCATGGCTTCTTTTCCTTCTCTCCCCCTCTCTCCCTCCCTACTTCTCTGCCTGCCTCTCTCTACTCCACACGTACAAGCACTTTCTAAATGCCCCAGTCACATTCCCCTCATTGTCTAAATGGTAAGAATTTAGCAGGAACTTTTATTGATGTGTAAAACTTAAGTACCTAGGTGTATGGCTGGGAAATTTTGGATAGATAATTCTCAGTTTAACAAAAGACTCAACCTTCTGCAGGGTAATTCTTTCTTTTTTTAATACACATTGGGATTATTGGGACTAACTGGGTCAAACAGTGGGAAGCAGCAGATGGATTGACTTTTGCTTTCAATGGGTGCATGCCAAGCTTGTCCCTTCCTTTTGGGGGCTACTACACATCGACAGCACCACCATCTCCATTTCTGCCTGGTTATTTCGTGCTTATATACCAGGCCCACCAAGAGCCAAAGTTCTGATGTTCCCTGTGATCTACTATGGTGATGCTAAGAAGTGGTGGGACCTCTACGAGATGGGACCTAATGGACATCTGTTAGAACATAATGGACATCACCCTTAGAAGAGGTTGGGAAATTTCCCCAGGACCCTGGGTTAGTTTTTTTTTTCTATAGAGTTGTTTCTAAAACAATAAGCCTGGCTCCACCCCTTCTCTTGCTTCTCGTCTCTTCATGGGATTTCTTTCTCCTGCACACATGCCAGCCATGATGTCATCTACCATGAGACGATACCATCAAATAAGCCCTCACCAGAACTGGCACCATGCCTCCCGAACTGTAAACTAACCCTTTGTAAACACTCAGGGTCTGATCATCTTTCTATGGCCACAAGAGACACTTTTCTGGGGCCGGGAAGATGGTTCAGTTGGTAAAGTGCTGTCATGCAGCTCGAGGCCTGGAGTTGGATCCCCAGAACCCATGTAAAGAGCAGAGTTTTAATCCCCATGCCGCAGAGACAGAGGTGGGGATCTCTAGGGCTTCCGGTCAGCCAAGCTGGTCAAATCAGTGAGCCTCAGGTTCCACTGAAAGGTCATGACTTAAAAGGATGGATACCCAATGTGGATGAATACCCAAAGTTGACCTCTGACCTTCACATCTATATGCACACACACACACACACACACACACACACACACACACACACACACACACATCCCTTATATTAATGTGCATGTACCCATACCAACACAATCCCCCACTGACTACTCTACACCCCTCACCCAATGCTTCACCTGTCTGCTTTCCCAGCACAGTTAAGCACTTCATATTCTTGCCATCTGGGAGTTATCTGAGGGCCAGTGGGTGTTGTCCACCACACTCGGCAGAGTGGTTGTGTTATCAGTGTGGCAATCAGGAGACACACAAAGCCTTACATCTCCAGAAGCTATTTCCAACACCACCTTCCCTTGGATCATTTCTGGTTCTTTCTCTCACTCTAATCACCTCAAAGCTATCTTGTGCATACCTAAAATGCCTACTCATAGGTTCCATGCTCATCCTAACCTATGTTCTGCAGTGACCAGAGTGACACCTTAGAAAGCGTGTCTGATGACCATGGATGTGCTCTCTACCATTGATGAGCTCTCTACCATTGATGTGTTCTCTAGCATTGATGTGCTCTCTACCATTGATGTGTTCTCTAGCATTGATGTGCTCCCTCCCACTGATGTGCTCTCTACCATTGATGAGCTCTCTACCATTGATGTGTTCTCTAGCATTGATGTGCTCTCTACCATTGATGTGTTCTCTAGCATTGATGTGCTCCCTCCCACTGATGTGCTCTCTACCATTGATGAGCTCTCTACCATTGATGTGTTCTCTAGCATTGATGTGCTCCCTCCCACTGATGTGCTCTCTACCATTGATGAGCTCTCTACCATTGATGTGTTCTCTAGCATTGATGTGCTCTCTACCATTGATGAGCTCTCTACCACTGATGTGCGCTCTATCATGTGCTCCCTCCCACTGATGTGCTCTCTACCATTGAAGTGCTCTCCAACATTGATGTGCTCTCCAACATTGATGTGCTCCCTCCCACTGATGTGCTCCCTCCCATTGATGTGTTACAGTACTTGCCTCCAGTCATCTGCCTTGTCCCTGACCTATGGACTGGCCTTTGCCATTCTCCATGTGCTCCAGCTCTCTCCTGCCTTAGGGCCCTTGATACTTTCCTTTCTGGGATGTTGATACACCTTCCTTGGGCTTTCTGGGGCCATCATTATCTTTTTCATCATGCCTTAATTTAACCTTATCTTCTTGGAGAAGCCAGGGCCATGGGGAATTTTATAGACATGACACTTGGATCTTCTGCTGGACTGAGAATCTCTCACTGAGATGGAATGCTGCCCAAAGGCTTTGTGCTCCTGGTAGAAATGGATTACATCATAGGGATGCAATGCTTAATGCCGTAGAATACACACCCCACCCCCTATTGGAGTGACATTCACAGAAGTGTTATTATTAATGCTATGATTAGGGGGATGAACTACATTTAAAATGTACTGATGTATGAGGATCGCATGCAAGCCCATCAGCACTCTCTCTTACCCTGAAAACGAAGGGAAAGAAATGGCAGGTGTTAGAATATTCCCTCCATGGCCCAGAGATGTTGAAGCAGAGAGCATGGCTCTCAGCTGGTTGGTGAAGCAGGCCTTCTGGTATTAGACCCCAGAGTTAGGAGTCTCAGTAGACAAAGCCAGACCTGGCCCCCTCAGGAGTGGTTTGAGGTCATCACTTGCAGAGAGACCTAACCTATTTATCCATAGCCAAGTGAGCACAGGCTCAAAATGATTTAAGGTATACATTGATTTAAGGTATACATTCTTTTAATGAGTTCTGTTTTTCTAACAAAATGTGGAATGGATATTTTAGTTTCCTTATGGTGGGTTCATAGACAGGTTGGCTCAAGAAATTGGTAAATGATATTTAAACTCCATTCAACTCTGAGAATTCATTAGGAGGTACCCCAAATTTTACATATTTTATAATTATTTTCTACTACTAGAAAATGATCATTTGTGGTTAGAATCTTAATTTGGAACTTATATTTATAAAGAAAAAATATTTTCTCTCTAAATATACTTTGCTGACACTTTCTTGTTAGTAGGGTTGGGATTGGGTATGGAGAAGCATCAGAAGACAAAGAGTGTGTCTGTTCACCTTGGAAATTGCATAAAACAAGACCCCTACAGAGAAGGACATGAGATATCATAGCAGATTACCAGCACTCCTGGTTTGCGTAGCAAAACCAAATGGATGGGTGTGGGGGTGGAGTTCACATTCAGTTCTGACCTTCATGTACCAATGGCTTCTCTTTTGTTCACAAAATTAAATCTGATTCAAAGACCAGAGCAAATGTGTGCACAAAGGTTGGAAGACCGGTTCGAACTTGTTTGATTTTCAAACACTCAGTTTGTTTGCAATGCAAATAAGGAGCAAAGTAAGACACTGGCTGAGGGAGAAGAGAGAGGCCGGGGCTTGGGCAAAGGCTCAGAGAAGGTTCCGGAAAATGAGTGACAGGCTCAACCGGTGACTGTCACCTCCCTGTGGTCTACAGTCACTTAGGAACCTTGGGCGTACTGAACAGCTTTTCTAGATTGGGTTCATTGAGGTGAGGAGACCCACTCTAAATCCGACCAGCAGCATCCCAGGAGCAGGTCCTAGATGAATAAAGGAAGAAAGTGAGCTGAACATCAGCATTCATCTCTCTGCTTCCTGGCTGCAGAGACCATGTCGCCCACTCCTGCCATGATGGACTGTATTCTTAAACTGTGAGCCAAAAACCTCCTTCCTCCCTCCCTTCCTTCTTTCCTTCCTTCCTCCCTCCTTCTTTCCTCTCTCCCTCTCTTCCCCCTCCCTCCCTCCCTCCCTCCCTCCCTCCCTCCCTCCCTCCCTCCCTCCCTTCCTGTGGCTTACACCAGGTATGTTATCACAGTAATGAGAAAAGTAACTAATACAGTGACATTGAGGGAACTTAATGTGATTATTTGCCATTAGAAGATTTTTGTGAAAGAAAGACTTAAAATTTAAATGCATTTATAGAAAACTCATCTTGTAACAGACCTAAACATGATGGCTGCACTGATGTTTCCCCATACCAAATAAAGTCCCCTTAGAACCTTTGCTGTAGTTGGCTTGGGGTAGATAAGGTGCCCGACTCTTACAGAGGAGATACCAGGTTACAGAGCTGAAGTGCTCTCCAAGGTCACACACCAAAAGCCAGCACTCTGGTGTGTGAACTTGGCTCTGCCTGGCTCACAGTATGCTACATTCTACAGACAGCAGGTGTGAGGACTGTGCCTTCCTTTGTTCAACACGATGCTGATTCCAGTCTGTTCCATTAAAGTAGAGATCAGTGGGTGTCTTCTGTGCTCAGAACTCCTAACACATAGTAGGCTCTTGAAAAATATTTGTTAAACACACCTCGGGGACCATTTTAATAGAAACTGTAATGTTATATATGCACAAATAAGCATCCTTAGGAAAGATCTTAAAGGTTTAAAGAAGCAGAGAAAGAAATACATTGACAATTATTGTAGCTAGATTCTGCAATGAAATTCTGTAAGATTAGTTTAGGTATATTTGTAGGCCTACAGAGCATCTAACATGCACCATCCCTTTTAATCCTGTGAAAAATTAATGCCAAAAGGAAATCACTAACCAAGATATAAATAAGCAAATGAAGCCAGAAAGTTACATAGGAAGGTACCTCTTGAGAGCCCCACTCAAAAGCCATACTTCACACAAAGAACTGCTTCCCTAAGAATATCTGCCTGGCAACTGGCTCTTCCCCCGCAGAGTGATGCCATCTTTGCTAGGAATCCTTGAAGTTGGAGTTGTTGTTCAAAAGTGCTTCATTTAGTACTATGCACTTCCAACTGGAAAACTTCCCTTCGACTCCACCTCCTGGGATATGCCCACAATACTGCAGTTACTACAGTATGTTCTCACTGGCAAGCTCTACCCACCCTAAAGAAGTCAGTATTCTTTGCAGGATTTCACTCTGGTTGTTATGTAATTTGACAACACACACACACACACACACACACACACACACACACACACACACACACACACACAAACACATGCACGAGAGAGAAAGAGAGAGAGAGAGAGAGAGAGAGAGAGAGAGAATCACTGTTATTTGTCTCTTTATAGAAGCTATGAGAGCGAATCTCTGTAACAATTAGTGTTGTTTCTCTGTTTCTTTCTTGATCTTTCCCCATTCCCCTTCTCTCTCCCTAGCTTGCCTCCTCTCCCTTTCGACCTCTCCCTCTCTCTTCTTTTGTTGTGGTACTTGGTAGATTAAACCTAGAGCCTGACAATCCACCATAGAGCCCCCTTCTCTCTCCTCACCCCTTTTCTAGTCAACCTCTTGAGGACTAGAATTACACCAACATCTCTTTTCGTTACTGGGATACTTGGACATTGCTGTGCTGGGGTGATGGCATTAAATACTCTGAAGGCTGCAGTCCCTAAAGATGGACTTCCTGGGATCAAAACTGTTATCTAAGTTCTCCGTTTGCCATCTGAGTTACTTCAAGTATCAAAGCATCGGGCATTGAGGCTGTTTGGAGGAAGCAGTGTGTAGAAATTCCTATTGTCCTTCAGGCTTATAAAAGAGAGGAGAGCAAAGTGGGATGGGTCCCAGGCTGCAAAGGGGGAGGGAGGTCCCAGGCTGCAAAGGGGGAGGGAGGTCCCAGGCTGCAAAGGGGGAGGGAGGTCCCAGGCTGCAAAGTGGGAGGGAGGTCTAAGACTGCAAAGAGGGAGGGAAGTCCCTGGCTGCAGCAGGTAACAGGGTTTCAGAAGACATCACTGCATTACCTGTTAAGAGGATGCTCAGGCCCGCAGACCCTTCTGGGGGGATGTGACTGGGAGGTCCAGATGGAATATGAGGGCTACTTATCATCTGTGGTGCCCATGACAATGGATTTGAGTGGTACATCTTCTAGGCTGCTGCATGAATTAAAAGTTTTGTTGGAAAATCTGTTTATTACTTTATCTGGTGGTCTCTAATCCTAAACTCTTCAAAAGGGGCAGCCTATGCTCTCTGCTTCCTTCCTGTTCTTTTTCTAGGAAATATTTTTATTACATATATTTATGTATTTAATGGGGGCCAGGTAGAGAAGCACATGTCACAATTCCAGACATGGGTGTGGACGTCAGGGAAATCTTTTGGGAGGAGGTTGGGCACTCCTCTTAACTGTGTGTATTCTGGGAAATTCGGGTCCTCAGGCTTGGAGACAGCTACCTTTATTTATTGAACCATCATATGGGCCTTCAGTTCTTTATTGAGATGTCTACTGGCATTTATTCCTGCCACTGAATAAATGTTATCAAGGTTACTAGTAACCTCCTCATGAACCTCTTCAGTGGTTGGGCCTAAGTCTCATCACGGCAGACCCCCAAGCAGCTTTTGATGGGACCTGGTACTCCCTCCACCTTCTGGTACTCCCCCCATCTTCTGGTACTCCCTCATCTTCTGATGCCCCCTCCATCTTCTGGTACTCCCTCATCTTCTGATGCCCCCTCCATCTTCTGGTACTCCCTCATCTTCTGATGCCCCCTCCATCTTCTGGTACTCCCTTCATCTTCTGATGCTCCCTCCATCTTCTGGTACTCCCTCATCTTCTGATGCCCCCTCCATCTTCTGGTACTCCCTCCATCTTCTGATGCCCCCTCCATCTTCTGATGCCCCCTCCATCTTCTGGTACTCCCCCCATCTTCTGGTACTCCCTCATCTTCTGATGCTCCCCCCATCTTCTGGTACTCCCTCATCTTCTGATGCCCCCTCCATCTTCTGGTACTCCCTTCATCTTCTGATGTTCCCTCCATCTTCTGGTACTCCCTCATCTTCTGATGCTCCCTCCATCTTCAGGCACTCTTTGGGTGTGATTTCTGGGTCTCCCAGGGTTTTCTGATCTCAGTGCCCACTCCTACTACCCTTGGAGGTTTGTATTCATTCCTTTGAAGAATGTTGACCTGGCCTCAGGGTCAACCGAACACTTCTCTCCCTATACCACTATTCAAGTGACCTCACCTGACTCTGTGCTGTTTTTCTCTTTGGCTTTTGCTGGAGATGGAATCTAGGGCTTTGCACATGCACACCTGGGAAGCACAGTATCTCTCAGCTGTCACCTCAGCCTTATGCTTTTGAATTCATTCTATAATTTGGCATCTTATGTTTCACACCAGTCCTGCCCTGTCTGTTGAACTAAAAGAAGACGGTTTAGCCAAACTCTCATTGTTTGCTTTGACCCTTTTTCCCCTGCACTCCCCTTTAGCCCCTCAGAATGTCCTGTCAGGAGCTCCTTGATAGCCCCACTAAAGCCCACCAGCCCTTATTTTCTTTCCCATTGGCTCCCTGAACCTCTGTGCTAACTCTGTTGCATCCTAGGGATGACTTCCCAAAATTCTCTCTGCTTCTGCCTTTGCTCCTCTGTGGAAGGAATTCAACCTAGCAACGGAGTGAGTCTTCAAATACGCATGCTGTGTGTGTCTCCAGTCATCTCAAAGCCCTTCCTTGACTTTCTGTCACTCTCAGACAACACCTCATAGTGACCCCCAGGGTCCCTGGGACCTGGCCCTTGTGACTTCGCATCTCTTACCCATCTGGCAATACCGGTTTTGTAATCTTTTGACTGCCCAGCACATACCTGCCCTGGGATATCTGCACTTTCCTCAAACTGACACTTTCTTCTCCCAAATATTTGTACATAATCATTTTCATATTTTGTTGGTTCTTGTGTTTTGAGATAGTCTTTCTATGTGGCCCAAACAGGACTTGATTTCATTATCATCATCATCATCATCATCATCATCATCATCATCATCATTCTGCTTCCCCTTCCCCAGTTGAAGGCTGGGATGGGAGGCATGTATCCCATGCTGCCTTTCTTATTCGTTACTCTTCTTCCATACATTGTCTGAGCAGGGAGGCTTTATTTGTCCACACTAGTCCTACTAGTTGAAGCAGAACAGGACTTGTTTTATGGATGCCACACTTTCAGTGTTTTTGAAACTGAAACCCATTGACTATCATTCAGAACTTATCCAGACAGAATAAGGTCAACAAGGATATCCTTAGGCACTCCAGAATGCTGGTTCCATACCAGACGTCTCCCTCTGTAGTCCTGATGCTCCAGTCCCATCCAATCACACCTGACTTCCGTCCCACCTAGTCTCAAAGAGTCATCATTTTCTTATTAGAATCCACTCTGATCACAGGTTCCTCTCACTGAGGGGACTCTAGCTCTGGCCCACTCTGGTTTAAGCATGTAATATATCTAATACATGTTTTCAGGATTGATCCAATTATCTTGAATTTATACCCTTAAAGAGCTCTCATTGGATACTTCATTTTAGAGCACTTTTGTGTCTATTCACCCAGTCCAGGTCCTTTGGATGGATGTCATGTATACCACATTGTTTCTATCCTTCCTTGGTCCTTTAACAACATTATCAAAAACTTAGAGAGATAGAAACAAAGACTTGAAGCAACCACAGCACCACCAGACCGTGCTCCTCATTAGTGAGAATTGATAGGAGGGCTTCCACAAGTCATTATTTCTTTTTGGCAAATTAGATTGAGATACAGCATACATGCCGATTAGTCATAAATTACAACTTGACCAGATCTTGAATCGTGACACACCCACATAATCAGCACGTCACCAGCACTCAGGAGAAGACATTGGATCTGCTAAGCCCAATGAACTCATCTCTTGTTGTTTAGAGCCACTGACCTCAGCAATGACAACCACCTCCCACTCTCTGTTTCTGTTAATGAAGGTCATTTTCTTTTCTTCTTTTGTTTCTTTTCTTTTCATCTTCTTCCTCATCCTCTTCCCCCTCAACCCCTCCTCCTTCCCCTCTCCCCACCCCCTACTTCTTCTTCCTCTTCTATCAGAGACTGTTTTGCTGTATATCTCAAGCTGTTCTCACACTCCAACTTCTGTCTCTACTGGGACTATGGGAACACGGTTTCCTAGCTTCATTGTGTCTGTTTTAGAAATCTGTTTATTATATGGTGTGTTCTCTGCCATACTTGGCCTCTGTTCACCATTTTAACTCTGAAGTCATCCATTCTTGGACTGTCTCAAGCTCAGAGCTCTTTTTTCTGCCTGCTGGACTGTGTCCTGGTTTCTGACAGTTGAGATCCTGACTGAGAAAACTCATCTATCAGGTCCTCAGTAAAGTTTGTCTCTACCACTGCACTTCTTAGAATTAGTGTAACAGGAATCTTAAAAGGTCCCTTTTAATAAAAACAAACCCAGTGCCAGGTATTGGGGTGAATGCTGAAAGATCAGAGAGACAGAACCAGCCACAGCCAACCTCACCTCGCCAATTCCTCAGCTGATCTCGTTTCCTCAAACTGGAATCCTCTGTGTCCTCATCCGAATGGATCCCAGCTAAACTGCTGCTAAAAGCCTAAAGCCAAAAAGCTTAACCAGCCCTAGTTTCTGGTTTTCATGCCTTATATACCTTTCTGCTTCCTGCCATCAATACCTTTCTGCTTCCTGCCATCACGTCCTGGGATTAAAGGTGTGAGTCACAATGCCTGGCTGTTGCCAGTGTGGCTTTGAACTCACAGAGATCCAAATGGATCTCTGCCTCCAGAAGGCTAGAATTAAAGGTGTGAGTGCCACCATTTTCTGGCCTCTATGTCTGTCTAGCAGCTGTCCTGTTCTCTGACCCCAGGTAGGTTTATTAAGGTGCACAATATGTTGGTGGACACAATAAGACCACAAACTAGTCTTGCTTCGCACTGTGGACTGGTACGAAGAGCCCTTAGCATTTGCTGTTGGATGCTGCTTCTTCCCTTTGTGGATAATGGAATCCTGACTCCTGCTCCTCCCTTGCTATTAGGCAGCGACGCCTGGTCCCAAACGTCAGGACCTTACCCGAGACCCTCCTGTGGACCGTCAGTATAGCTCACATCCTACTTTGGGCAGATGGACCAGTCAGGATCTTCCTAGTCTCGGTGCCTCACTGCACTTGACACATCACCCTTTCCAGTTCCAAAGTCCCCAAGCAGGCAGGTTCTCAGCAGTGGAAAGTGTTATAGTAAATGAGGTGACCCAGATGCAGAAATAGGAAATCCACAGGTTCCCTCATGTGTGGATCCTAACTTTTAGTGTGTGAATAGATGTAAACACAGGATTTCAGGAGAGGATAGAGACTGTGGATCCAGGAAGGAGACCCTGAGGTTAGAACAAGGGATACTGCAAATGGAGAGGGCAAAAGGACCCCTGGTATGAAAATGGGATGGAGGGTACTGGGGGTACTGGGGGTACTGGGGGAAGGGCACAGGGATGGAGGGTACTGGGGTGGAAGGGCACAAAAGAAGGGAAGAGGTTGAAAGAGTGGGCAGAGGAACAAGAACAAAATATGCTTGAAAAAAAAAATGCCACCATAAAACCTAATTCTTTGTGTGTTGATTAAAATAAACGTTAGAAATCCCTCTGTTGAAGTGAGCAGATGTCACAGGCTCACTGGGCATCAGGAAAGACAGGGAGTGTGGATCCAGGTAACAGCTAACCAGGATGAGACCAGCAGAACCTGTCCTAAAATCTGCTGTTCTTCAAGGCTGCTCCGCGATCTTGTAACCAAATTCAGGAACTTTAGCTAGGATGATGTAATCTGTTTGTCCTCAAAACCATTCTGGCCATCAGCTGTTTCCCTGGCTAAGTGTTCAATACTTTTCACAGGACTGAATGCTGACGGGGACAGGAGCAGAGTCAAAGCTGTGAAATCATTGAAAGATGATTCTTCTTCCGAAGCTGCAATCTTTACGTCTTCAGTTCTTCTCACGGAGATCCTAGTGTAAATAATGAACTCATGGGCACACCATGGCTGCCAAATGCTCCTGTTTACTTAGGACTTTATATTCTGTAAAGTGATTAGTATATGAATTCTGTTTTGATCCAAAGAAAATCCTCATGAAGCAAGGAAAATATTGCTGCCCATTTACAAATGTAAATCCTAATTAAGTATTGTCACTTGAAAGTCTGCTAAAGGGCATGGCTGGCATGGCAAGACTAAGGAAAGTGCTTAAACAGGAAAAGAATTCGCATGTTTCACTGACGCTCTATACCTCAGAGCTGTGGGTTCAAGTTTCTGGCTTCCCAGGCAGGAATCAGAATCTGAATTAGAAATCTGAAACCCATTCGAGGATTACCCCCAGAAGTTACCAGCCTATGAAAAACAGCACCTCTCTTTTTCCATTTTACAATGTTTACTTTGTTATACTGAAATAAAATTCATTATATAAATTATGCAATTAAAATTGGTCATAACCTGGGACTGGAGAGATGGCTCAGCAGTTAAAAAGGGAGGACCCAAGTTTGGTTCCCAGCACCAAATTGCTTGTAACTCCAGCTTCAGGGGATCAGAGGCCTTCTGGCTCCCATAGGCACCTGCAGGCACGTGCCCATACTCATACACAGACGCATAAATAAAAATAAAGTATTTAAAACATTGCCATAGGTAGGACTGAGGAGATGGCTTGGCGAGTAAATTGTGCTATAGGGAACAGAAGGTTCTGAGTTTGAATCCTCCAAAGCTACATAAAATCAGATCTGGTGGTGTGTATTTGTAGACCCCATGAGGTGGAGGCAGGAGCATCCCTACAACTTCATGGACCAGCTAGCCTGTCACTCACAGCAGTAAACAACAAACAAGGTGGAAGGGGGAACTGTGTGAAGGTGGTGATCTTTGCCAAAGTTATCTATAAGTACAAACAAAATCCAGTCTAAGTCTTCATAAGTGTTCCCAGACAGCCAGATAGGCTGATCCTCATTTTCTCATGGAAGGAAAAAAAAAAGCCCAAGAAAATCCATAATAATCAGACAGGAAAAGCATCACTGCTTGCACCTACCTCCCCTGAAGCCAGGGTTGTTTTAAGCTAGTGTTTGTGGACATGGGAATCTAGACCGTTGACTGAGTGGAAAAAGGATCGTAGAAAGAGGGCCACCTTTACATGGCACCTTGATACTCCACAGAGGTGACCCTGTGAGTCAGAGGGAAAATGACATCAGCCTGTGACTCAGGTGATTGCCCGGCTCATCAAAGCTCCATAAAGAACAACCTGTTTACTTCATTGGGGCACACAAGCTGGAGTGCAGAGGACCAGGTTGTCAAATACCTGGGCAGATGCTATTCCCAGTGTGCAAGAGTGGGCGTCATGAGGTGTCTGCCCCCGGGGCAGCATTAAAGGGTATATTGTGTATAGAAATAACAAGAAAGCAATAAAACTTCTCAGGGTCAGTCTTTCATTTTCACTGAGTACAGGCAACTCACTAAAATCGGTTGCTGAGAAAATATCTTTTGGTTGTTTTCCTTTTTTTAATTTAATTTTTAAATTTATTTATTTTATATTTATTTCCCCTCCCTCCTCTCCTCTCAGTCCCTTCCCCCCAGTGCCCCCTCCGACCCCCCACCCCACCCCTTCCTTTTCTCCTCCATTTCTATTAAGAACATGGGAAGGTCTCCCATGGATATCAGTAAAACATGGCATGCCAAGTTGCAGTAAGACAAAGCACCTCACCTTGTATGAACGCTGGGCAAGGCAACCCAATATGAGGAACAGGGTCCCAAAAGCCTGCAAAAGAGTCAAAGACAGCCCCTGCTCCCACTGTGAGGAGTCCCACAAGAAGACCAAGCTACACAACTGTAACATATATACACAGTGCCTAGGTCAGTCCCATGCAGACTCCCTGGTTGTCAGTTCAGTCTCTGTGAGCTCCTACAAGCCCAGGTTAGTTGATTCTGTGGGTTTTCTTGTGATGTTCTTGACCCCTCTGGCTCCTAATCATTCCTTCCTCTCTTCAGTAGGATTCCCTGAGCTCAGCCTAATGTTTGGCTGTGGGTCTCTACATTTGTTTCCATCTGTTGCTAGATGAAGCCTCTCTGATGACAATTGGGCTAGGCATCAATCTATGAGTATAGCAGAATTGTCATTAGGCATCATTACATTGACTCTGAGAAAATATCATGCATGCAAGATGTTTTGTCAGAGTTTAAAATCAATTGAGCAGTGATTATGTTTGTTTGTTTACATTTACTTTAATCTCTCTCTCTCTCTCTCTCTCTCTCTCTCTCTCTCTCTCTCTCTCTCTCTCTCTCTCTCTCTCTCTCTGCATGTGTGTGTATGCGTACTGCTGCATGTGGGTGGCCATCAGGGGACAACTCCAGGGAGTTGATTCTCCTTCCACCATATGCTCTCCTGGGGTGAAATAAGGTCACGTTAGCCTTGGCATTAAGCACCTTGACCCACTGAGCCATCTGACTGGCCCCGCTATATTGTCATAACTACAGAAGACTGATTTCCCACACTGTGCTTCAGGTGGCTTTGGTTATTCCGGAGTCCTTGGTTTCCCATGCAAACGTGCACTTCGCTATAAGTTCACACTGGCACCAACAGTGAAGAAGTGTTCTCCTCTCCCCACAGCCTCGCCAGCGTTCCCTGCCATCGCTGCCCTTGATGCTAGCCGTTCTCCGTGGGATGAGATGGGCTCTCAAAGAGTCTTTCATTTCCAACTGCATGATAGCTAAGAAGCCTGATCATTTTAAGAACATCTTGTCGGTCATTTGTGTTTCTTCTTTTGTGGACTCTGTTCAGTCTATTGACCGGTTTGCTGTTTGGAAGTTTTATTTCGTGAGAGTAAGTTTGGTGGTTCCTGTAGGGGTTTGAATGAGAGATGCCCCATGCATTTGAACTCCTGGTCCTGAGTTAGTGGTACTGCTTGAGGAGGTAATGGAAGTTTCCTGGAAGAAGTACATCATGGGTGGACGTTGAGGTTTTATGACCTCCCCTACTTCCTGTTCTCTCTCTCTCTCTCTCTCTCTCTCTCTCTCTCTCTCTCTCTCTCTCTCTCTCCTCCCTCCCTCTCTCCCCACTTCCTGTGTGTGGATGAAAATGTGATGAGCCAACTTTCTGCTCCTGCCTCTGTGTTTCCTATCAAGATGGACTCTATCTCTCTGGAATTATAACTTAAAATAAACTTTTTATTCCCTAAGTTGCTTTTGGTCCTGGTGTTTTATCACAGCAACAATAAAGCAAGCGATAGAGCTCTCAGTTTCCCAGTTTGCGCTGCATGCGGGTTAGCTTCAATCCCAGGAAAAGGATCAACCCGAGAGGTTAGAAAAACAATGAAGACACAATGCTCGTAAAGACCAAGAAGCAGAACAGAACTTGAACTATGATTGTTTGCTTATTTGACTACTTGAAGATTTTATTTAAGATTGAACTTCACAGTGGTGGGACAATAAAGTATCTCAGTGAGTAAAGTGTGCCATGGCATACACGTGCCCACACATGCCCACACATGTGTAGAGTCAAAATAAGTAAATAAAGTGTGAAAGAAGTAAATTTACAGGAGTGAAGTAGACAGCAGCTGTTAGCAATCTATTATGGTGACCTACCTTTCTCTAAGCCCAAACGATTCATCTCAACATCATGCACACAGTCATTGTAATCTGGCTGGCATGAATAGATGAAATACAAGTTGCCTTCCCATGTAGTGATCTTTTCTAACTTTAAATTTTGTTTTTTTAAAAGTTAATAAATCAAAATCATTTTACATGCAGTTTTCCCCCACTGTTCCTTTGCAGGAAGGAATGGCATGGTTGGTTTTTCTTTATTCCTTTTTTCGAGCTGTAAGATTTTAAGATGTTTTTCTTCTGGAAATAGATGCAAACCCAGAGCCCAATACCACAAGAAAACCACCCACAGAATCAACTAACCTGGGCTCATAGGGCCACACAGAGACTTAACCAACAACCAGGGAGCCTGCATGGAACTGACCTAGGCCCTCTGCGTGTATATTACAATTGGGTAGCTTGGTCCCTTTGTGGGACCCCTGACAGTGGGAACAGGGGCTGTCTCCAACTCTTTCACAGTCCTTTGGGACCCTGTTCCTCATACTGGGTCACCTTGCCCAGTCTTAATACAAGGAGAGGTGCTTAGTCTTACTGCAGCTTAATATGCTATGCTTTGTTGATACTCATGGGAGACCTGCCTTTTCCTGAACAGAAAAGGAGGAGGAGTGGATTGGGGGATAGGAACTGGGTGGGTGGGAGAGGGACTGGGAGCAGAGGAGGGAAGGGAATCTGTGGCTGGGATATTAAATAAATAAATAAATTTATTTTTTAAAAAGCTATTTTTCTTTCATTTTTCCTCATGTAGTGACTAGCATGCTTCCTTTTCAATCTCAATAGTGTTAATCAATGCAATCACCTGCAATCCCAGGCACCTACACTCGACTCATTTGTAAATCTGAGAATAGCTGAAATCTTGCCCAAGAGATTAGTCAAAATTGTCACCATGTGGATGGGAATTTTCCTGTTGTTTCCTTTCCCCATGAGAGGAAGGGCAAGTTTCCTTCCTGGGTGCAAATGTAGTCTGGGTCCACTCCTGTAAGGGAATGTGGCCGATGGCCATAGTGGCCTCCATTGATGACTCATCTTGCCCTAAAGTAGAGTTTGTTTATTCTGGGGACTCATATCGTCATCCTAGCCCTGGGGTAATTTAAGCTCCTAAAAGCTTGTCGATAGTAGGGGCTTTAGGGTGCCAAGGAAATTAATTGTATGAATATACTTCTCTCTCAAGTTACTGCCGAATTGTGATATGTGGGCTCTATGTGGGCACAGTGTAAGGTATCGCAAGCTTCTGTGACTTTCATATCCTTGCCCCATCAGACCCACTCAGCTAGTGCCCTCTCTTCTTGCAAGCCCAACCCAGATGTCCCCAACAGTGTTGCTCATTCCTGATCCCGTCCTGGTCACAAGTTGCTGCTTTCAGCTTCTCATTCCTCTCAGGCATCTTGAGATCTCCAAACAAGATGAATTCTTTTGTTGTGGTTTAAATGAACTTGAATATTCAATCCCCAGTTAGTGGTTCTGTTTGGGAAGATTATGGAACCTCTAGGAGGCAGGGGTCTCACTGGAGGACGCACGTCACTGGGGTGGTAGTAAAGACTTATAGCTGGACTCCACTTCCTGCTTTTCCCTGTCTCTGCTTCCTGTGTATGAATAAAATGTGAGACCTCTGCTCCTGACTTCCAGGATGGCCTCACGTTCCTTCTTCTTCAATGTCCCCTCCAAGATAGACCGTATCCACTAGAACCATGAGCCGAAATGAATCCAGTCTTTCCTAACTTGCTTTCTGTCAAGATGTTTATCAAAGCAACAGAGAAGCTGCTGACAAGGCTCCGTAATGACATCACAGCCTCAGCAGCCCACTGCAGTCTCAGCCAAAAGGCGTGTATCCAATCCCCACCATCAGTCACGATCTGAAATGACATCACAGCCTCAGCAGCCCACTGCAGTCTCAGCCAATAGGCGTGCATCCAATCCCGACCATCAGTCACGATCTGAAATGACATCACAGCCTCAGCAGCCGACTTTGGTCTCAGCCAATAGGCATGCATCCAATCCCGACCATCAGTCACGATCTGAAATGACATCACTGCCTTAGCAGCCGACTTTGGTCTCAGCCAATAGGCGTGTATCCAATCCCGACTGTCCGTCATGACTCTCTGCAGCCTCCATCTGAAGGAACATTAGCGAGAAGAACTGTGGATGGCAACATCAGTGCACATCTCCACAACTTAAGAGATGTTCTACCGATTTCAGACAGCACCTTGTTATTGCTGATGCTCTTTAGTCAATCCATGTGATGTGAAGCAGATGGACCGGGGAGTCAAAAGACCAAGGCCAAGTGTCTTGCTCTCTCACACACGTTCTGTGCAAACCTGGCAATCTGAGGCTGTCCTAACTGCTTGACAACACTGGAATCCAATAATTAAACAGGACAGTGCTTCATACGCTGGCACACCATGTGAGGTGCTGCTGAATTCTCGACTTCATTGACACAGGCCCTACATGGTAACAATTTATAGCTAACCAATCATTGTATGACATAGCAGTAGAAGTATGACTCTTTGAGGATCGTCTGCCACTCAGAAGCTCACTAACTCCAAATGTGGCCACAAAGGACTCTACCAATGATTCACGTTGCTCTAAAATGGGATGTTTATTCTAAGGACTCACTTTGTCTTCTTAGTCCATGTGTGGTGTCTGAACTGCTCCTTTACAAGAAGGAAGTAGAGCTCCATGAAGTAGACATTGCTGAGATCCATGAACGTCGACCTGTGAAGTGTCAGGCAAAGTGTATACCTGTGTGGGCATCTGCATATAAGTGCAGTTGCCTATAGAGGCCAGAAGAGTGTGTGGAATCCCCTGGAGCTAAAGTTACAGGCGACTGTGAGGCGCTAAACACGAGTACTGGGACTCAAACTTGGGCTCCCTGAAAGAGCAAGTGTTCCTAACCATGGAGCAATCTCTCCAGGTCCCACATGCTCGATTTTAGCAGTGCATAAAGCTGTGTGTGTGTGTGTGTGGGGTTGCTTGTTTGTTTGTTTGTTTTTGTTTTTTATTTGGTTTTGGTTTTTTGAGTCAGGTTTTCTCTGTGTGACAGCCCTGGCAGTCCTGGAACTCACTCTATAGACCAGGCCGGCCTCAAACTCCACAGAGATCCACCTGCCTCTGCCTCAAGAGTGCTGGGACTAAAGGCATGTGCCACTACTGCCCAGCTAAAGTTGTGGTTTTGATGCAATCGTGTGTGTGTGTGTGTGTGTGTGTGTGTGTGTGTGTGTATGTGTGTGTTTAAAAAGTAAATGGTGCTATAGTTTCATAGATAAGAGTGACTAAAGAATCCAGGCCTGATACTTTGAGTGTAAGTAAATGTTGCTACAATTCGGGTTAAGTATACTGCTTCCTGTTGTCCTCAGTGAAACTAAGTATTGTTTTAACTTTATAGTACATTCAGCTGCTCCCTGCAACTCTTCAAAGGCATATCTAGAGGCTGTGGTCTCTGTTTTGATAGGCAAAGGATATTTTTTTAAACAATGTTTTTCTTCCTTTGTTTAGAGACATGTTATACACTCATTGTAAAAGCTCACGAATATTTTAGGAAGCATAAATAACTGCTCTTTGCTTTTGCAGTATGTATCTCCAAATTTCTCCCATGCCATCACATGCATTTCACTAAAAGTTGACAGACTTTTATGGGTTTTTCTTCTTATTAAAGTAATATGGTATTATTACAAAAAGCTAGAAAAACATTTAAGTAAAAAGCAAATAAAAATGAAATAATATTACTCTATCCAGAGATAATGGCCATTTAATTTTGCTTTGTATTTTTCCAATATTCTTTTCTTAGTGCTTTAAATTTCTTTTGTTGGAATTTAATTAACTTTTACTACTTTTCCTTATTACAGAGAGAGAGAGAGAGAGAGAGAGAGAGAGAGAGAGAGAGAGAGAGATACCCATAATCTTACCTCCAAAGATAACCATAATAATACTGACTAATAACCTTCCAGGGCTTAGGTTAAGCTTTTTAATGCCCATTTATGGTTTATTTTCTACAGAAACAATATGCCACTTACATGGCTCTTTAATTGCCTTCCTTTAAAGATTCAGTGAACATAGTCAGTTGTTTGCAGTAATAACTCAAAATGTTGTGTTAAATACTTTGAATTATCGAGCCAATTTCCTGCTTAGTGGTTATTCAAGATGTCCCCAGTGTCTCACTGGTATAAGTGATCTATAGTCAATGTTGCTCAATGTCCCCTGTGTGTTTAATAATATGTTTAAATGTAATTTGAAAACTGTCTTTGTCTGTTTGATTGATTGTTTACGTGAATCTTGTGTGTGCCTGGGGCAGGCGCTGTGGACATGGAAATTAGCCCCAGGTTAGCACACTAAAGCCCATGGTTTATTTTAATGACTTACCCAGTAGCCTCCACTTGTTTTCATAGTTTATCTTCCCAGGAGCAAAGTGTCCCTGCAGCTGTTCTGCCAAATTTCCCTCTCTCCCCTCTCTCCTCCCTCTATCTCTTTACTTCTCCCTGTGTCCTCCTCTGTCTTCTCACCCATGCCATCCCCTTTCAGCTTCAAGGTTGAAATAATAGCAAACTAGAACCACCCCCCCACAAAAGCCAGGAGTGGTGGCACATGCTGTAGTTCTACCACTAAGGATACAGAAACAGGGGGAGCCCTGGGCTCCCTATCAGCCAATCCAGCCTACTTGTCACATTCTGGGCCAGTGGGAGATCCTGACTATAGATAGATAGATAGATAGATAGATAGATAGATAGATAGATAGATAGATGATAGATGGATGGATAGATGATGGGTGGATAGATAGATGATGATGACGGATGGATGGATAGATAGATAGATAGATGATAGATAGACAAACAGACAGACAGACAGACAGACAGACAGACAGACAGATAGATAGATAGATAGATAGATAGATAGATAAACAATAAATAGATAAACTAAAGGCAGACAGTACCTGTAGAATGACGTCTGAGGCTGTCCTTCAGTCTCTACATGCTTGTTCACACACATGCACATGTGATCCCACATACTTGCACCAGCACAAACACATATATGTAAGTATGCTCACACATTCACACACAAACATGAGCCTGGGGGAGAACATTTCAGATTCTAATTGATACACCACCTCACCATCCAATTCTCAGAGTGCCCAACTGGCGCATATTAGTGAAATCATAACTTACAGAAAACAGTGCTCTACCCTTCCCTATCCTGTGCTCTTAGACAACATCCCAAAGCCTGGAATGAAGGAACTGAGCAGTACCATATGCATGTGCTGAGTAGAGGTACAGACTGGCTAATAAGAGATAGAAAGGAATCAACAGATATGCAATACATCAGCACTGCCATGCAACACCCACGGGGCCCCAGTGAAAATCCCAATCAAACGAGTTATTGGCCCTGTGTTATTCTTAACACCCTCTCATGTTTATTCAAAAAAAAAAAAAACAAGCAAAACCATAATAACTCATTCAAGGGGGATGACATTCAGAAAACCTCAATGTGTAAAGATTTTGATTAGTAGTTCGTCACCTTAACCACTCAGCAACCTGTCCTGTGAGGGTTTGAATCTTAAAATTGCTTTCTCAAATGTCCATAGGACAGAAAAATCTCCTTATTCATAATAAAGTATTGAAGTGGGATAATTCAGCCTTTGAATGCCAAAGAGGCTGTCCAGATGATGTCAGCTAGACAGGCTTAGGTCCCCATTCAAATAGATCAGAGCCACATGTTACCAGTCCTAACATACTATCCAACAGCCAAAACATTTTCTCCCCCTGAGCCCCAATGGAATGTCAATGATCTAAGTTCTGTGAATCCCTGAGACTTTGGACCAGTTCCCTGAAGTACAGAGGGATGCATTTTGCCTGTGAGACTCAACCAGATCACTGCCCTGGTGGTCTGTGCAGTCCAGGGAATGCAACAGCCAAACTCTGTGTGAAAGTTTGGCTTTCTTGAATCCTGTCCCATCCTTATTCCAGTCCACTTTTATATGGCAGGCAGAGAGTCTATCTGGCAATGTTAAAACATAGTCCTATCAAAGAATGTTCAGTGACATCATAGGGCCCATAAAATCATACTGAAACTCACATCATGCCTTGTAGACCTTCTATAATCTGGCCTGCACCTTCTTTGCCAGCGACTCACATGTTTTTACCTGCTAAAGCCAACGAGTATTGCTGTTCACCATGTGAGGCTCCACACAGTCTACCCATTGCACCTAGAAGTCTTCTCCCCCTTCTCCTCCTCCTTAGGAACTGAATCAGGCTTCAGGTCAAATTTCCAATTCACAGAGATGTCTTTTAGGAACCCCAAGCCCCAAGTTTATAATCTCATCTCTACCATTTCATTCTTCTCACTTTCTCCTCTCATTGGATATAGGCCAGGATATATATTTTTAATTCTCATTACTCCTTGTTTTTCACAAATAGCTTATATTCCATTTTTACAATATTTTCAGCATCTAGCATAATTCTTAGCATAATGCAGCTCTTAATTATTCTTTGTAGAATGCACAAGGGGATAATATTAAGAGTAGATATGAGCCCTGAACATACAGAGCTGTTTGAATGACTTAGACCTTGTTTATTTACCTATAAAAAAAGTTAAGAATCCTGCAGAAAGTTATAGCTAGGAAAAGGATCTAGGCAATTTGACCACAGTGATCATGTCATTTCTAACATGTCTTGTATTAGCTCAACTAAAATCAGTCTTCTCAATAAAACATTGAACATAAATAGGCTTTCTGAGTCACTTTCTATTGTAGTGAAGAGACACCATGACCAAGGCAATGTATAGAATAAAGAGTTTATTAGTGTTTACAGTTCCAGAGGGCAAGTCCATGAGCATCATGATGTGGAGCATGGCAGCAAAGAGGCAGGTGATGTGATGGAGCAGTAGCTGAGGTGTAGCCAGTTTCTCTAGTCCCAACCTGCCCCGTGGTCTGGACAAATCTCTCCTGCCCATGGTCCCACAGCCACTTATAAAATAATCACTCAGAGGCTTAATAGTAATCATAAACTGTATGGTCCATGGCTCAAGCTTCTTGCTAGGTAGTTCTTATAGCTTAACTTAACCCATTTCTATCAGTCTATGTATTGTCACATATTCCGTATTTTTACCTGTGTCCCATTGCATGTTGCTTCTTGGATGGCAGGCTAGAGTCTTCTCCAACTCTGCCCTTCTTCTCTCTGTATCTCTAAGCTGCCTTGCCATCAGCCAAAGCTACTTTATTTATTAGCCAATGGGAGTGACACATATGTTCACAATGTACAGAAAGACATCCCACAATACTTCCCCTTTTCTGTCTAATCAAAAAGGAAGGTTTTAACTTTGTCTTTAATTCCATCAAAGACTCCAGAAGGATATAATATTATCAGAGTAAAAAGGAAGTGCATTGCAAGCAACGTCCATAATTCTAGAAATGACAGAGACATCTGGCTGCCTAGACTGTCATCCAATGTTCCCCTGTAATGTTGGGGCATCTGTCTTCAGCCTAGAGCCCCTGGCATAGCTTTCAGTGAAGCAGGATATTTTAAGGACTGTTCTGCCCATTTTGGCAAAGTTGGTCAGTTGCTTCTCCATGTGTCCTGTAGAATGTCTGGCAGTTTCTTCTGCAAAGCAGGAACCTGAAGGATCATCTCGCCTTGCAAAGTTCAGTGGTCACCTTCCTTTGGGTCCTGCACGTCCAGTTTATACAGCATTCTGTCAAGCAGTTGAGGTAAGAGCATTTTTTTTCTCCCAGTGGCTAACTTTTGTCACAAAGAAAGCAAACTCCATAATGAATTTCTTTGATGCCCATCATCCTCTTTGAAGTAATTGGTGCTGCCAGGAGCAGACGTGTCTCACTGTCCAGAAAAGTCTAAGTTCTTAAAACATTTTAAATGCCATATTCTGTAGGTCTTTGAAGAGTTTGAAGATTACCTACCAAATTTAAATATATCTATGTATATCTAGAAAACTTAACTAACATGACTATAAGTTTGATTATCATAGATAACTAATTATTAATCTGTATTTCTTAATTATACATTGCAATTTTAAATGAGTTGCATAAACATAATACCTTAAATAAGAGCAGAAATATATATACAGTATAACAAAATTAACTTTAAATTTGTATCAGTAAACTAAAATCCATAGCAATGTAAAACATTTAAAACAAGTTGTTACTCTTTAAAAGGAGGTTCAATAATCTACCCATTCATCCTATCATATATAAAACTTCTTTTCTTCTTTAGAAAAGATTGCATTTATAATCAACCTGCTTTAAATAAAAATAAACATTCATAAACAATATTTGGGGAATTTGGGCATAGATTCTCATACTATCTCCTGTTGATTGGGGACATTAGTGATCTTATGGGGATCCTGAGAAAATTAAGAATTATAGTTAAATCTTGGCTGTAATAGTCTGAGAGTCTGGATTGTCTCAGCCACTTGCTTTGAAGCTGTTTTGGATGTTGAATCATCTGGGCTATGGCTGTCACTGGAATTTCAGGGTATTTTGGTTGATCAAAACATATTGGCCTGGAAGCAATCCACAGGTTCTCCCCTTCTGGGGAAACAAAAGCAGAACCTCTTTTCCAAAGCAACATATCCTTA
This sequence comes from Peromyscus maniculatus bairdii, assembly GCF_049852395.1. Taxonomy (NCBI): domain Eukaryota; kingdom Metazoa; phylum Chordata; class Mammalia; order Rodentia; family Cricetidae; genus Peromyscus; species Peromyscus maniculatus. The sequence goes on from NC_134862.1 coordinate 92,844,456, forward strand.
GACACAAATTTTGAAGTCAAGATACCTTTAAAATATACATATTGGTTTAATTTAGTAGCCCCTACAATCAAATGTTTCTCTTCAGATAAAAATCACAAAGAAAATATAATAAAATACAGTATCCAGATTCTTTGTGTAATTTTCATTTTTATGTGACTTAACTTTTATATTATTTTTATTGTCTCTTTAAAGACTTTATTTTTTAAACTGTGTTTTATATAACAGCCTATACTTCTTTTCCTCTCTCTTTCAAGCCTATGAATATTTTCACATATATTATAAACCATTTAGAGATTTCTTCCATATGAATCTGTCTTATTGTGGTCTATAATCCTTTTCTGGTCAGGAGAGATTTTAAATTACTAAGCCATACAGTGACTTTGGCTGTTGACTCTGCCCCATTCGGCTTTCCAACATGGCAGAGGTATGTTTGCCACCAGCTCTGGGAGCCATGCTTGCTGCCAACTCTGGGAAACATTGGGTCTATGCCTCCATCAAGCAGTGTGGAGCCCAGAAACCCTTTTTTGTTTTTTCTGTACTAGCAAAAGCTAAATCCACCACATAGCGTACTGCTTGGCTTGGATCTTCTGTGTACCACAGCAGGAATCTGCCATGCTGTGCTCAGGCTTGAAGGCCTCACCTCTGTATTGAGACTTGCATGAGAGACACAAACTAGGAAGCTGCTCTTAGCTACATTTATAATCTCTTCTTAAGCTCTCTCAGGTTTTAGGTGGAAACTCTTGCCATCATGTCTGGGTGCCAATTGTAGCTGAAAGTTTCTCCAGTCCTGTCTGGCCCTATCGTCCAGATGAATCTCTCCTACCCATCATCCCACAGCCACTCCTAAAATAATCACTCAGGGGCTTAATATTAATTACACACTGTATGGCCTGTGGCTCAAGCTTCTTGCTAGCTAGCTCTTATAACTTAACTCAACCCATTTCTGTAATGTGGCTTGTGTCCCATTACATGTTGCTCCTTGGACTGTGGGCTGGCATCTCCCCCAACTCCACCTTTCCTCTTTCTGTATCTCTGTTTGGATTTCCCACCTGCCTCTAAGCTGCCAATGGGAGTAACACATACATTCACAGCGTACAGAAAGATATCCTACAGCAAGTAAGAGGCAGAGAAAAGCTAATTGGGGATGGCTTGGGTTTTTGAAACCCTCTTCCAACAAGGGTACACCTCCCAATACTTCCCAAACAGCTCCCCCAACTGAAGACTATGTGCTCAATCATATGAGCCTATGGGGGTCATTCTTGTTCAAACCACAGGCATTTTCAGAGGTAAGATGGATATTTGGGATTAAATGGGTCTTCTGGGGCTCAGAAATCCATCATTCCCTGCCTATAGCCTTGTTGAATGGAAAAACCACATTCACAATTAACCTGGGCAATTCCCCTTCATGCATTTTAATACCTTTTTCAATCTAGTTCATATGCACATTTCTGTTGAATACATCTAGATACTGCCAAGGGTTCAATGTCTTAACTAATGTATTTATCCTTTAGGCTTTGTCGGCTGAAGGGCTTATGAGAGACGGAAGGATCAGGTGGAAGACAGTGGTGACAGACTGCATTGCAGAATGCTGTAGCCACATTTTTCTTTTGGCCTCCAGCTCACAAAAAACAATACGGAGACTTATCATTACTTATGAAAGCTCGGCCTATATCTTAGACTTGTTTCTAACTAGCTCTTATAACTTAAATTAACCCATTTCTGTTTATCTACATGCTGCCATGTGGCTCATGGCTTTTATCTCTCCTCCTGCATTTCTTGTTCTCTCTCTGACCTGCTGGTGACTCCACCTTTCTTCTTCCCTGAGACCTCTCTGTCCCCAGAAGTCCCTCCTAACCTCTCCTGCCTAGCTATTGGCCATTCAGCTCTTTATTAAGCCAATCACAGTGACACATCTTCACACACAGTGTAGAGAAAATATCCCACAACAGAATACAAAGGGGAAATCTCATCATTTAAAGGGCTTCATGACAGAGGTTTCAGAACTAACTAAATGGAGGCATTGGCTACCTGTGGCTGTGACAAAATGTCTGATGAAAGCAGATAATGGAAGGAAGGGGTTATTCAAGCTCACAGTTTGCTAGCACAGTCCACCATGGTGAGGAAGGCATGGTGGCAGGAGTTTGAGGCAGCTGGGCACATGGCGTCTGCAGTCAGGAAACAGGGAGAATAAATCCTGGTGCTCAGCTTACTCTTCCTGTTCTTTTTAAATTTTTTGGGGGGGGCGGGTTTTGAGATAGGGTTTCTCTGTGTAGCCCTGGCTGTCCTAGAACTCACTCTGTAGACCAGACTGGCCTCGAACTCAGAGATCCACCTGTCTTTGCCTCTAGAGTGCTGGATTAAAGGTGTGTGCCACCACCACCAGACTACACTCTTCCTGTTTTTATTCAACCCAAGGCCCATCCCATGGGATTGTGCTGCCCACATGCAGGGTATCTTCCCTGCTCGGATAATCATTCCAGAAATGCCCTTGTAGATGTGCCCAGAGGATTGTGTCCATGGTAACTCTTAATCCCAACAGGGTGACAATCAAGATTAACCATCACAAGGGCTTAAGTTCTTACTGTTTTCTTAGGATGAGGATAATACCATCTCTATCAATTCTCACAACACACTGTCTGCACTCTCACTGGGGAGGAACTGGGGACAGCAAAGTAAATAACTTGCCTGCAGTCTAGTGAGTGCATAGCATTAGGAAGAACACCCTCAGGAAGGCTCGAGAATCTTAGCATAGTATTTCTGCATTGCTATAGTTCACAGAAGTCTATAGTTAGCTCTGAGAACTGGCCTGTGTTCTCATAGTTAGTCTCCTGGCAGCTGACCCCACACCAACCTCACCTATGAGGACGCTGATGTACACATCTTCTCTGCAGTATTCACACTGTTTGTTAACTAGATACACTAGAAAAATTTTACTGCCAAATTAATCAAATATTCTATTTGAGAAGTCAAAATTGTTTTGAGGATTTTGTTTTTGAGACAAGGCTTCAGTGTGTTGACTAGGCAGGTAATAGACAGACGCTACATAGATTATAGATACACAGATATGGACAGACACTGTGACAGTTCTAATTGTCAACTTGACACAACCTAGAAACATCTTGGAAGAGGGTCTCAATGAAGAATTGTCTATATCCAGTTTGTCCGTCTGGGGAGGGGATTGTCTTGATTGCCTTAAATGGCGTAGCAAGGCCAACTTGAAGGTGGACAGCACCATTCCCAGGTTTGGTGCCTTGGATTGTGTAACAGTAGAGAAAGCTGGCTGCGCACTGAGCCCGCACGTGTTCTCGGTTCTTGACTGTGGACGGGATGTGAGCAGCTGCTAAGTCCTGAGTGTCGCCTGGAACTGTGAGCTAAACAAACCCTTTCTCTCTGCTGCCTTTGCTCAAGGTTTCTTCTTCTTAAACTACAGCGACAGAGATGAAACTAGGGAACGTTTAATTCCTGAGCATCAATTTTTCCAGGAATGAGGACATTCTCTGATCATGTAGTCACAGTAATTATAATTTTAGTAAATTTAACATTAAGTTTTTATCTAACCCGCTATTTCTGTTTTAACTGTCTTGATTAGCGTATGGTACTTTTTCAGGCTGAGTTTCCTTCTATCCTTTATTATTCCCTATTTATAGGGATATTCTTCCTTGTACCCAACAATTTGATGAATTTACTCTTTTGTTCAATTCTATAATATAATTGAATTATTTCCGAATCGCCCCTACCTCTGTATTATTGTAGCAAAACAAAACTATGGTACTAAAAATAGTTCACAGTTGTTCAGTTCCTCAAAAATCTGTATCCTAAGTCAAATACTTGTTTAACAAACTATTTGAATTACTTTATCATTTATACCTTTATTATTCAGGAAAACTGTGGAACATATCTGAAACACATTAGATTCATACTCAGATCTAGCTATCTCATCCATTCCTATCTTTCTTGACTCAATAAAAAAAGAAATACCTGGTGGCTGGCAGGATGGTTCAGCAGGTAAAAAGTCACTTGCCTCCAAATTTGGTGACCTGAGTTCAATTCCCGAGATTCCTGTGAAAGGAGAGAAGCAACTCCTGGAAGTTTTCCTATGACATCTACATACTCACAAATAAATCAATGTACTAAAGACATGCAGACCATGAACATGCTTCTAAACTCAACACTACTGCAAAAGACACTGAGAAAAGTGTCCTTCCTACGTCCCTCTCGCACCCCATCATGTGTACCTGCTACCACTAACTTAATTTCCTCATTTTGTAAATTAAATTCGTTTTAACTGGTAGTTGAACATGCAAGAATGATACATAGTAATGGGGTAGCATATAATGGCTGGATTTTGTATGGAGAGTATAATTTTTACTGCATATGAAATATATCTGTCTCCTCAAACACTCATCATTTCTTTATGGTGAAAGCATTCAAAATCCTTCTCAATTTTAGTATCAGTCCCTGTCTTAACAGGATGGCATGTTAATCTATCCAAGTTTTAGTTAAGTTACAATATGGTGACTTGAAACATATTTGTTACTATATCTATTTTCAGCTTATTAAAATTTGGAAAGATTTCAAGTTTACAACAAGATGAAGAGAATGGATAATGCACATTTTCGTGTCTTAAATGCCTAGTTCAGCAAGCCATAATAAGATTTTCTTTTCACCAGGCTCTTGTGAGGGGGTCTCTGTGACCTCCATAGCCAGCAGAGTGGTGATCCTTGAGAGACAAGAAGACAGTTCAGTTCAACACGGCTAATTAGCCTGTGTTGGTTCGAACTTCAGGAGTCTGACCCTGAGTGGTTTATTTTAGGCATATTTAAGCACATCACAATTTGTGAAAATTTGATGATAATTAACTCAAATCCATGTACACAATTAAGCATACATAAATCTCCTTGAGGAAAAAGTAAGCAAAATAAAGATTGGATGTGACTACATAAAAACTTTTTGTAAAGGAATGTGACACCTTCCACAAAGACAGGTTCTATTATTTACCGAGATTTTTTTTTTTTAAAAAAAAAAGCTTGTGCTCAGGGTCTGAGGGAGAGTGTGGTGAGGTCTCTGATCACACTAAGTCCATGAGGCTGTTAAACACATCTGCTCCCAGCCTTCTGGGCAGATAACAGGTTATGTATTCCTTCCTCTGAAGGAACAACCCTGTGTGTTAACAGCCCAGGTTCCCCTAGAGTTATCTGTGAACACAAGAACCCCTGTACCTAGGCTCTGATACTTGAAGGCAAACACAGAGAGGAGATTAAAACCATTTCCCGTTATCTCACCTTCTCTTTTAGCCCCATAGACACCTCAAGGTATTCAGAACTGCACAGGACCACCCTCCTATTCAATTCCCTGACTCAGTCTCCTTCTCAGAAACCGAGACACACATTTTTCTTTTTGTGGTGCTGGGTTGGGACCCAGGGTGTGTGTATGTTGGACAAGCATTCTATGGTTAACCTACATTTCCAGCTCTTTGATTTTGGAGGCAGGGTCTCTTGAGTTGGTCTTAAACTTGCAATTCTTCAGCCTCCACCTCCTGAGTGCTGCGATGAGAGATAATTATTATCTATTGGAACTCTAACCTCACTTTCGCTGCTGTGGTTCAGGGTTAGAGCCTTTATTAGCATTATTTAATTTGACAATTGTTTTACTTTCCCAACCTAGCCTCCAGCCACTGGTTTTCCATCACCAGTCTTACTTGTTTCAGAGTGAGTTGTTTTTTTCTCACAGATTCTACTCCATCACTCTGGATAGTAAGTGCAAACTTCTTAGGCTCACTGGTCTTTCACGCTCCAGTCTCTTTTGCCCATGGCTCCTCCCACCCTCATCACTAGTCTTTCACTCCCAGTCACACTAACCTCTTAACTTCCCAAGAGTCTCTTGCATCTGATTATTTACTTTGCGTAGAATGTCCCTCTAACTAACCGATAGCTGTCTGGCTGATTCCACTAATTCTCACATAGATTTCACCACACCGGGAGGATTCTCCTGACCTGATATGGCTGACTGAACCAATTCTTAAGACAGATTTCATTATCTTTTGCACGCATTCGTCATACTGTATTGTAATAATCATATATGAATCCCAAATACTACTTATCTTTCAATCATTAGCACTCAAAAGGGCTCAGCAAGGTAAATGGGTAAATACATGAGCAGTTTCTTGACTTCCACTTCAAGTCTTTTGGGAATGTAGTCGTATTTCTTGGATATCACACGGAGTGAAAGCTGTACTCCCAAAGACTCTGCTATTTCAACATTTGGTCACCAGCTGGTGGCATCATTTGGAGAGGTTGTGCAGCCTTGTGAAGCATACACCTAATTAATCTTATCAATAAAAACTAGGAGTCAGATATTGGGGTAAATCCTGAAAGATCAGAGAAGCAAGGGAGCAGCCACAGTCACTTCCTACCTCTCTGGATCCTCTGACCAAAAGGGCCAAAATCCTGTCTCCACCCTGCCTTATCACTTTCTGTTCTTCTCTATAATAGACCTCAGACCTCTATGGTTAACTAGTGGGTAGCTCCACCCTCTGAATCCAAGCAAGTTTTATTTGTCAAAACACAAACAAAATATCACACAATAGCCTTGCTAGGGAAGTACATCATTGGCACTGGGATTTGAGGGCTTACAGCCTCCCCCACTTCCATTTCTCGGTCTCTGAGCTCTGGAGCTGTTTCCTTTGTATGATTGGGATGTGATCACTCAGCTTTCTTTCCCATTACCATTCCTCTCCCACCATTATGAACTCTAAACCTCTGGAACCAGCAGTCAGGGAAAGCTCTTTCCTTAAGAAACTTCTTGGTATATTATCACGACAATAAAAAGTAACTAACATAGGTACTGATTCAATTTGGGTTAAGTAGTAGCTTGAGTGAGGTCCATTAAAGTAATGCAGTTCAGAGGGACTTAACTCAGGTATTCTGAAACCCACTATAAATTACATGGGTGAGTTATGGAAATAATTGTATGTACAGTTCTGTTGAGTTGTAATGGACATATAGTAAACCTCATTTGTTTATATTACACGGCTTAATAAGTTCCAACATATGGCTACAAGACCAACATCATAATTAAGATAATAAACATGTCCATTACTATCATGTGGGCTTTTCCAGTCTGAAGTTGTCTCAGATAAAGCTACTATGAATGTTGAATGTTTGAGAGCACCAGTCTTATGTGTATGAATATGAATATTTCATTTAGGCAAATATTAAAAGCAAAAAATGTTCTATTGAATGTTTAACTTTTGGGTAAAACAACTGTTTTCCAAAGTAGTTGCACCAGTTCACATTCCCTTTCACAGTATGTCAGAGATGGCGTACCCACATATTCATTGATCTTAGCAGCCTAGGGGGAACAGCAGTGTAGATGTATCCAACCATCTTATTAAATAAGAAACACAGAACCAATGTAAAAGAGAAAGCCAAGAGGTCAGAGCTCAGAGCTAAAATCTCACCCTTCCTCCTGCGGTGGTCCCAACTTCCTGAAAGAGAGCTATTTCCCTGTGTGTAAGTCGTTTCATAGTCATTCTGCCTTCTCATTGGTTGTAAACCCAAACACATGACTGCCTCGTCACTGTCTGTATGTACAGCCCCCCAGGTCTTAAAGGCATATGTCTCCAATGCTGGCTGTATCCCTGAACACACAGAGATCTATGGGATTAAAGGCGTGCGCCACCACTGCCACACTCTGTCTATGGCTCTAATAGCTCTGACCCCTGGGGAACTTTATTTATTAACATACAATCAAAATCACATTTCAGTACAATTAGAATACCACCACACAGCAGTGTCTCTTGATGGTGCTCAGCTCACTTTCTAATCTTTGTTCATTTGAGCCCAAGACTCTAACTCATAGGATAGGATGATGATACCTATATCTGCAATGGCTATAGTTTAAGATACAAACTCATGGACTGTCCAGATGTGTGCCTCCTAGGCTACTAAATCCCGTGGCACTGTCAATGAAGACTGAGCATCCCAGTTTGCTTACATATTTTGTATGGAATTTTGGGAGTTCTTTAGAAACATTGACTATGAGTTAGGTACCAGACAGGTAATTTTAAAATTATTTTCTTGCGGTATGTTGCTTACCTCTTTTGTTGGCTTATTATTATGAAAACTTTCAACTTTAGACAAATGAATAACTTAATATGATGAATCTATGTATGTGAAAGAAAAGTTTAATGAATTTCCTTTGTACAAAGCACTCTGATTTCTCCCGATTTATCATATTTTAACAATGATGGCTGCCCCCAAACTGCTAAAATCATTATGGAGTCTGCAGGTTGAAATTTCACTCAGGTTCAACCACCATAAACACAGAAATTTCGTCCTATAGACACAGACAAAAATAGCTTGAGTCTTCATTACACTATTAAATTAGAGGAAACACTCTGTTTATAATTGTATCAGAAAAACACTAGTGTTTAATTACTAAGTGTGACCTTAGTAGCACATCTTCGTAAGTAACAATTAATGTATCCGAAGTTGCCTTTTGGCACTGGTCTGTGGAGTTTTTGCTGTTGTTATTTGTTTAAGCCATCTCTTGCCACAAGAGAATGGATGGAACGTCCGTGTGTTTGCCATCATTTGATACTAGCAGAAAGTGAGCCTGAGGTCCCATGGACTGCTCTGACCCTGGTGCAGAGTGATAGTCTAAACCCATGCTGTGGTCCCAGCTGAGCTTCCTGGACCCTGGGGAGGGGTATGGGGCCTCATGGGTGCAATAATGCAGAGCGTGGTGCCCAAGGCAGAGGAGTGTAGGCCATGAATTCAGTCTCTCCTCCTCTCCGAGGCGTGATTTTAGGGAGGCACTGAACATGCTCACTGCCGGGAAGTGTGACTAAGGAGGTGGGACCTCCATGTAAAAGCTAAACTCTACTCTCAGCGGGTGCCAGTCCACATGGGTAGTGCCAGCTGCCGTCAGGACTGATCTGACAGCCTGGTGACCAGGAGCACAGCCACCATTGCCATTGGGTTTTTACCCAGATTCTTGGTATTTTTTCATATCTTTGAGGAAAAACACATTAGATGTTACATTTTCTGCATCTATTGCAAGCATCTTTTTTTTAAAAAAAATTCTGTCCCAAATGTGATTTCACTCTTTACTTTTTGTTTATGATATTCCAGTTTGCTTTTTGTTGTTACAATAAAACACTCTGACCACAGACAGCTTAGAAAAGGAAAGGGTGTATTATCCTACACTAGCTCACAGTTCATCGCCAAAGGAAATTAAAGTGGGACCTCAAGGCAGAACCCCAAAGCAGGGCTGTTTACAATTCCGTGAAGTGTCACCTCTGACCAGAAAATTCATTCACCAAGGGAATTAGCAGGAACCACGGAGGATGCTGCTTGCTAGCTGGCTCATTCACACGCTCCTGCATAAGTGGCTTTCTTATACATCTCAAGACTCCCTGCATAGGGATGGTGCTGCCCACAGTGGGCCGATTCCTTCTGTATCAATTGATAATCAAGACAATCCCCCCCACACAGATGTGCCCACAGTCATGGGAGGGTTTCTACCATGTGTCGCTTGCCTGAGAGAAGATTGCACTTGAAAACTTATGGTTTTTACTGAATGCATATGGCTTTCATGTTGTTGTAAAGCAAAAGAAAGTAAGTCAAACCATTGTACATTGTAACTGTCTGTGTTCTCATGAGGGCAGCCAGGTCTTGTGCAATCACAGTGGCAGACACTGGCCTGTCACAGATGCCTGCTGATGGCACCGTGCCTGTGTAGAGCTGTAACTAGACAGGCTGTGTGGATGCATCATTTCCTGTCTGCAAATTACCATCTGCTCATCGTGCTGCTCAGTTCCTGAATTGCTTGAATAAATTCTGCTAAGTTTAATTTCCCTGTAGTTTTTTTTTTAACTGTAATAGTTCTCCTTCACTATTTTTTATCTAAGACTTTGGCTGCCACTTTTTCATGTAATCTTTTTTCCTATTTTCAGTTGTTTGTCAGGGGGATAAATCTCTGTTCTGTTACTTCATCTCTTGTAGACATTCAGGATAAACTTTGTTTTAAAAAGTTCCTAGGTGCTTCTAACTCCACCGACACCCTGCCTGCAATATTAAATATTAAATGGAATGAGTTCATGATTCAATCTCAATGTGGACTCAGCTATGAGAAAAAACAACAACTTTTCCAGACTTTCATATTGTGCCGTCTGAGGGCTGTCCCGTCCTAACCCTGCTTTGATTTCAAGACCACTGGTGAGCAGAGTTTAGGGGGCATGACCCTTGATAGAGTTCTTTATTGTCAGTGTAAAAGGGTTAGAACTCGCTGGGCGGTGGTGGCCCATGCCTTTAATCCCAGCACTCGGGAGGCAGAGGCAGTCGGATCTCTGTGAGTTCAAGGCCAGCCTGGTCTCCAAAGCGAGTTCCAGGAAAGGCGCAAAGCTACACAGAGAAACCCTGTCTCGAAAAACAAAAACAAAAACAAACAAACAAAAAAAGGGTTAGAACTCTAAAATTATTTGGGGGGGGAGAAGTAAAAGAGAGTTTTCAGGACCTTTTTGATTGACAATGTTAGTCAAATCAATGGTTTGTGGTCGTTCTCTTTTTTTAAGATGTGTTTATTTTTAATTGTGTATATGTGTGTGTGTGTGTGGGTGGGTGGGTTTGTGCACATGAGTGCAGTGCCCACAGAGACCAGAAGAGGGTAACAAGTGGAGTTCAGGTGATTGTGAGCTGCCCAGTATGGCTTCTAGGAAGTGAACCTTAGTTCTCTGCAAAAGCAGTATGTGATTTTAACCCACGGGCCATCTTTGCAGGCCTTGCCACGGAAGTTCTTACTTGTATCTAATTATTTTCACAAAGTTTTAGTCACAAGTGAGAAAATGGTTCATTAACATAGAGTAGTGTAGTATGGTTTAGTTCCTTGATGTGGTGTGGTGTGTGGTGTGGTGTGGTGTGGTGTAGTGTGGTGTAGTTCAGAAGTGTGGTGTGATGTGGTGTGGTGTGGTGTGGTGTGGTGTGGTGTGGTGTGGTGTGGTGTAGTGTAGTGTAGTTCTGAAGTGTGGTGTGATGTGGTGTGGTGTGGTGTAGTTCTGAAGTGTGGTGTGATGTGGTGTGGTGTGGTGTAGTGTGGTGTAGTTCTGAAGTGTGGTGTGATGTGGTGTGGTGTGGTGTGGTGTGGTGTGGTGTGGTGTAGTGTAGTTCTGAAGTGTGCTGTAATGTGGTGTAGTGTGGTGTAGTTCTGAAGTGTGGTGTAATGTGGTGTAGTGTGGTGTAGTTCATTAGTGCACTGTGGTGTGGTGTAGTTCATTAGTGCAGTGTAGTGTGGTGTAGTTCATTAGTGCACTGTGGTGTGGTGTAGTTCATTAGTGCAGTGTAGTGTGGTGTAGTTCATTAGTGCACTGTGGTGTGGTGTAGTTCATTAGTGCAGTGTAGTGTCACTCTTTAGTAGTCAGGATTTCTATTGTGATAAAACATCATGGCCAAAAGCTACATAGTGAGGAGAGAGTTTATTTCAGCTTACATTTCCAGATTCACAGTATCACTGAGGGAAATCAGGGCAGGAACCAGGAAAGACAATGCTCCTGACCAGGCTTACCTACAGGCCAATGTCATGGAGGCATTTTCACAGTTAAGGTTCCCTCTTTCCAGATATGCCTAGGTTTATGTCAGGTTGACAAAAACCACAAAGCACACTTAATAAGGTAGATAGCTACTTTTGGGGAAAAGCAAACCAAACTGATGTTGAGCATGCTTTTCTCATTTATAAAGACAATGAGAGACAGTCTGAACAGTTCTCAGCGATGAAATGCCTGGATACCCGTTACTCTTCCTAGGAATTCATTGGGTGTAGCAATGACCCCTTAGCATTTGTTTGTTATGTGATCATGGTGAAGGCCCTCCTTCCTGTGAAAACCAAGCATTCAGAACCTACAGCTGAAAAAGAACCATAAACAAAGGGCATACAAATAAGGCTGCAGACAGGCCAGGAGGTGGAGGAACAAAAACAGCAGAATGAATTGATCTGAGAACAAGGACAACTCCCAAAGACAAGGTCGCTGGAATAGGTGGAGGATTTTGAGCAAATGCAAGGCAGGAGATCCAGACTCTGGCTGGGGAGAAGAATACATAGCATGGAAAGAATGAGGAGGATGGCAGGGGAGGTGACTTTATACACAGTGTGTCCTGAGGAGTGCTGCCAGGACCATGTGAAGGATTTCAGACACATGCCCTGTAGAGCAGTCCACAGGCACATTCTAAACCTTCCCATGTGGAGAATAATTAACAAAAGTTATTCTGTAGGGGACAGAATAACACATAGAATAGATTGACACCAGAAATACTATGCTACTGCAGGGAGATTACCTGGGCACATCTGAATTAATTAATTACTACTGAAAACTAAAGGGTGCCATTTATGACATGCCAGGAGTAAGGGATTTCATAGGCATTACTGCCTTTAATCTACACAGTGATCCTGTGAAACAGCTGTGTACATTACTGACATTGTGCACCTATGGTATGCAGGATGCGGAGAGGGGGTGTAGCTTCTCTTCAAGTCTGTGGCTGTGACAGCACCTGTGAGAGCCAGGGTTTGGCCCCCAGGCTTGGAACCTTACCCCTTCCTGGACTCACTGTCTCAGGAAGGCTTGTGAGAATTGAGAAGTCGTTGTCCAGAATGAGGACCTTGGCTGTCCTAAGTTGTAACCAGAATTGTCACTCGCAGATCTTGAGTCACGTGCTTGCTCAGCCTTGCTCATTCCTTTACCTTACTCTCCCGTTTTAATAAATCTGTCCCTTCACTACCGGCTCTCCTCTGCCCTTTGGTAATGAAAAGCCTTAACGAGTTCTTGAGCTACATGCTTATGGGACCCCCTGTCCTTGTCCTGGGAGCATAGTCTATGCTTTTACTCTCACTTTCAAGAAATCTATACATTATCTACAGAAAGAAAGAGAGTGGGGGGAGGGAGGGGAGGGAGGAAGGGAGGGAGGGAGGGGAGGGAGGAGGGAGGAGAAGAGAGAGGGAGGGAGGGAGGGAGGGAGGGAGGGAGGGAGGGAGGGAGGGAGGGAGGGAGGAAGGGAGGAAGAAAGAAGGATTCAAATGATTCAGGCCTGTAGGCACACGCACGGAGATGATGAGTCTGAGGCCAGCCTGATATAATAAAACTCTGGCTAAAATTTTTTTTTTAGTAAACCAGAATTATCACATATGTCTTGTTTGCATATGAATTTCTGTGACCAAGAATACTTTAGGAGGAGTAAACTTCATGGGCAACTGGGCAGCAGACTCAGTGTATGCACCTGGATGGGGTGCACGCTTGCTCTGCCAGAAGGTAAATCCTGAGGTAGAGGCTCTGGACAATGTCTGTCCCCATGCTTTCTCATCTTCCCAGCATTTACAGTAGAGCCTGACATGCAGCAGCTACTCAATAAACACCTGTTAAATCAAATGAGTGTTCTGGCTGCTCTTTTCTTCCAAATGTTTCCACCCATGCCACATGTCTGTAACCCTTTACCCTCTAGCGAAGAGTTATGCAATATGCAAAAGCATTGCTTGCAGGAGACCTGATTGCCACATGTCAGGCTACCTAAGGACGACCAGTATGGCCTCATATTGCCCGGAGCCTGGCTCTTTCCCAGGTACAGTAAAATCAGCCTTGCCAAGCTGCTGGAAGTACTAGAAATAGCAGCCATAATTCTTGGACTATGTCCTACCCTGGTCTTTCCTATTGGATCAAGCTTCCTAGCAGGGAACCAATAAAACAGCCCCCAGACACCCAAATCCCACCTTCCAATTGACATGATTGAATGAATCATTTTGTTCACATCTCCTGAAGAATTTCCTTGAAGACAATGGGACAAGTTTAACTCACGCTGCCCTTGCTAACAGTATTGTTGTGCAAGTGACAGCTGGACTTCTAATTCTGTTTTCCATCGTTCCCCCTACAGGTTACACGAGAACTCATAGCAAACCAAGACTCCAGTTACAAAACTCACTCTTCAGCTTGTGTTGGAGACACTGGCTGAGTGCCTAGTGGCATCTTCTAAACAGAGGGCAGCTATAGAAAGTATGGGCAATGTGTGACTCTCCCACAGGTAGAACTAGAGATCCAGAGAAGGAAAGGTGGGTTGGGGGAATCAGGGATCACTAGCTCAAAGACAAAAGCTTCTTCATTGTTCCTGAACATTAATGACCACAGGAATTATGGGTTCAACGATTTGGCTAAATGAAAGTTTATTAATCCATTTTTATTTTCCATCAGCTCATAGCAACTATGCATATTTATGCAATACAATGTGACATTTTATGACATATTTATGTTCTTTAATGATAGAATTCTTTTACATTTTAATGTATTTATTGGTCATTTGTACTTTTATAAATTACTTTTTTATTTGAAAATTTCATGCAATTATATAACATATCCTGATTTCTCTCCCTTATACCCTCTCTTAATCTCCTGCTCTTTCCTGTCAACCACAGTTCCCACCCCTTCCTGTTCCTTTCCTGGATTCATGACTTTTGGTTTTGTTTTATGATCCTTTGTTTGTTTGTTTCTTCGAGACAGGGTTTCTCTGTGTAATTGCTGTGGCTGTCCTGGAACTCTCTCTGTAGACCAAGCTGGCCTGGAACCCACAGAGATCTGCCTGTCCCCGCCTCCCAAGTGCTGGGATTAAAGACATGTGCTTACTAAGGCCACCTGGGTGGCCACTGGATTAGAACTCTCCATTGGAACCCGATGGAATCACCTGTGGGCACACAACTGAAGGCAATGGTCCTTCCTTTCAATGACTCTAGAGGTAGTTAATATTCAACAGCAAGGGGTTCCACACCATACCCCCACCATCCCAGCCCCTCCTCTGTCCTTGTCTGACTGTTGATGGGTCCATACTTTCTTCTTTCTTTCTTTTTTCTTTTTCTTTTTTGGGTTTTTCGAAACAGAGTTTCTCTATGTAACAATCCTGACTATCCTAGAACTCACTTTGTAGACCAGGCTGGCCACCAACTCACAGAGATCCACTTGCCTCTGCCTCCCAAGAGCTGGGATTAAAGGCTGATGCCACCACTGAATGGCTGATGGGTCCATTCTTATTCCGACCCAGTGTGGGCACCCACAGTTGCTGTGAGTTTGTGATTGCAAGGGCTGTGTTTTGCCTAGGAGATGACTTCATCGCCTTTCTCCTCACTTCCCAGCTCTTACATTCTTTCCTCTGTCTCTTCCCCAGGGGCCTGAGCCTTAGAGAGGAAGAGATGAGTGACTGGCTCAGGGCTAAGCACCTACCTTTGATCTTCTTGCACTGAGGGTGCAGTTGGGTAAATATTTTCTTTTCCATAGATACTGTAAGATATCTTGTTGATACATTGTTGATCCTGAACCTGCTAGATTCAGTGTGCAAAGAATGGGGTTGTTTGCAGTGGGCAAAGAGCAGCAACCTAAACTCACCACTGAAACTCACTTCTCAGTATTAACTTTCCCAGAAAACCCACTCACTGAAGCATATTAGCCATTTATTCAAAGAACAGAGTCCTGTTAATAAATAATTCCTAGTCTATGCTGAGAGGTGAAAGATGTGGAAATGAAGGTTCTTGAACTTAAATTTATAATCACCATAATACAAAGAAAATAAGCGCTCTGTGATTCATTAATGCAAGCTTCAAATACACAAAAGTTAACAAGATATTGTATTCATTATAAAGCAAGATTAGATAGGATGTTTGGATAAATTCAGACATTAGGATGCACCTGAGCATTATTTTCCTTTATATAGAGGTACACAAATTCCACCCACGTCTAACACATTCTCCAGCTGTGCCCAGTTCCTGAGTGTCCCCTGCATGGCTCTGGTACAGGCAGTATGCACCTAGCAGTTGGTTACCTTGCCCAAGTGCTTGGGAATTCTGAAGTGCTGGTTCCTGATGAAGTAAAATAGTAGTTTTCCTGTCTTCCTTCTCTTCTCCTTTCCCTTCTCCCTTCTTTCCTTCCTTGCTTCTTCCCTTTTTGTAGGAAACAATTGCTACACAGGCATAATTTTCAATACCAGAGATTCAAATAAAGATGAGAAACATCCCCTGTCCTGGTGGATCTCATACAGAACCCGGAACGTGGTCCAGTGATGACTGCAATATGAGGTTGAGAAGTTTCTACTAGAGCTTGAAGTCTTTATGAATGGAGCTCCACGGGAGGAAATGCAGCAGCTGTGGACCTGTACCACTCTGAGAGTCTGGAGAGCGCTTACCAGGCTCTTCTTCATCTTCCAACCCCACATGGATTATGAACACGTGGACCTCAGAGAAGAAGAACCTGGGGAACATGGCAACTCAGGTTCTGGAAGCAAACTGTCTTCAAAGGGACTGGAAGCCCCTTTAGTTTGGGAAATACAAAACAAAATAGAAGAAAGAAACTCCTGACTCACACAGCAAATGATCTATGACAAGGATTCAACAGTCCAGGCTAGTTTCAGCATCACAGAACTTCAAAATCTAAATTGTGTTGAGAAAAGTTCACTCAGCATTGACACATGGTTATATTCATCTTACTTTTCCCTACTACAGAAGGTAAGTATATTTATCCAACTTCAAGGAAGCTAAAGATCTGGCAACACTTTCTAAGTGAACTTGCCCCCCTCTGTCTCTGTCTCTGTCTCTGTCTCTCTCTCATGTGTGTTCATGTATGTACACATGTGTTTGCATAAGTGTGTGAAGACCAGAGGTCAACCTCAGATGCTGTTTTTAGGATGCCATCCACCTTGTTTTTGGAGAGAGAGTCTTTCTCTTTTCTCCAGAACTCACTGGTCAGGCCAGGCTGGCTGAAGAGTGAAGAGGCTCAGGGTTCCACCTGTCACCACAGACTGAACACTGGGGTTGGACGTACCCCCCACCCCCACCCAATGCTTATGTGTATCCTGGGAAACTGAACTCAGGTCTTCATGCCTGTGCGGCATGCTCACTCACTAAGCCATCCTCCCAACTCTCTAAAGGAATCCTGACTACTGTGGAGCTATGGGAAGCAAGAACGAAAGACACCACGAGAATCACATAGCCTGTGTTCTAAAGGAGTTCCCTCCCGCCAAAGATCCCACATTACTTTATAGAAAAGTCAATTACAGACACAGGGCGTGGACAGCTCAGTTTCACAACGGTAAGTTAGGAGAGACTTGGAATTGTAAATCTGGTCGGACTTTCCATCAAAAGCTAGAATCTCCTTTCATAACTACTTCACTGACAGATTCTAAGTAAACCTGAGTCAATCATGTCTTGTTTTGTATTTCTACTAGAATTCAGGTTTTAGAGACGATGGACCATGCATACCACTCCTCCAGATTACTTTTTGTATAAAGTAATAAAGGATCAGGGACATTGAGGAACTCTTCAGAGTCATATTGATAGTGGCAAGCTAAAACCAGAACAGACTTTCTGTTTCACCCACTGTTCTTATAAGGAAAAGATGTTTTATATCATGAATGTTATGGTCATGTCTTTGTTTATGACGTCCATAGCGTTGAACATAGCTAACTAGGGTTCATGGTTATCACAAAAGAAGTTAAGAAACACTAGGACACTGTGATGGAGTTATATGTGCTTCCTTATTCCACTTAGGAAAGTACATTAGTTGTCTTAGGTATTTTCAGACTTCTCTATGGGTGGAGTTATTTGTGGATGATCAGCCCAAAAATTCACTGAAGAGATATCATCAAATGTTAAATCAACTTGGCAAACTGATACCTCAGCGTGAGAAACTGGGCATGTTTCATAGCTAAACACTTCTAATGAACTGAATCACATTACTTTATACAAAGCAACATTCTCATTCTTTTTTATTTTATTTTATTTTATTTTACAATACAATTCAGTTCTACATATCAGCCACGGATTCCCTTGTTCTCCTCCCTCCCCCTCTCCTCTTCCCGCAGTGCACCCCCCATTCCCACTTCCTCCAGGGCAAATCCTCCCCCGAGGACTGAGATCGACCTGATAGACTCAGTCCAGGCAGGTCCAGTCCCCTCCTCCCAGAATGAGCCAAGTGTCCCTGCATAAGCTTCAGGTTTCAAACAGCTAATTCATGCAACGAGCCCAGGACCTGGTACCACTGCCTGGATGCCTCCCAAACATATCAAGCTAATCAACTGTCTCACCTATTCAGAGGGCCTGATCCAGCTGGGGGCTCCTCAGCCTTTGGTTCATAGTTCATGTGTTTCCATTCATTTGGCTATTTGTCCCTGTGCTTTATCCAACCTTGGTTTCAACAATTCTCGCTCATATAAACCCTCCTCTTTCTCGCTAATTAGACTCCTGGAGCTCCACCCAGGGCCTAGCCGTGGATCTCTGCATCCAGATTCCTCAGTCATTGGATGGGGTTTCTAGCACGACAATTAGGGTGTTTGGCCATCCCATCACCAGAATAGGTCAGTTCGGGCTGTAGACTGCTGGCAATGGTCAAGAAACATTCTCATTCTTAAATATGTGGCATGTGCTTTACAGAACATGTTCTTGAGAAATGTACAACATTGTGTGCTTACTGATAAAGTATGCTGCCTGACTCATTCTTTTTGTTTCTTTTCTCCTTCTCCCTTCTATTTTTGAGACAGGTCTTATTCTACAATCCAGGCTGATCTTGAGCTCACTATGTAGCCTAAGCTGGCCTTGTACTCACAGCAATTCCCCTGCTTCAGCCTCCCAAGTGCTCAGATTACAAGGACACGCCACCAAGCCTGGCTCTGATTCTTCCTTTTAAGAGAAACTCATGAAATATAAAATTAAAAAAAGAATTCCAGCTATGAAAAATGATGATATATATGAATGTTGTTCAGTTGGATGAACTTAAGAAGACATATTAAAGCCATAGTTATGTCTCCATAACCCTGTTCTACTGTGGTCATCACACATCCATCCTCTGGTAAAATTCAGCCTCATACTTTAAATCTGTTCATCATCCCTGGTCAAAGTATGCCTTCTGATCTCTCCCAGGAACTTACATGTGGTTTTCTAGTTTCTCTTTCTGGTTACAGTGCAATTAGAGCAGGGATTTAATGTTGTGCATTGGTACTTCTATGCTTATAACACTTTCAAGATGTCTTGGGCTCAATAAATATTAACTGATTGAATAAGGTTTTTTTTTATTGTTGTTTTTTGTTTTGTTTTGCTTTTTTTTTTTGAGACATGGTTTCTCTGTGTTGTTTTGATGCCTGTCCTGGATCTCACTCTATAGACCAGGCTGGCCTTGAACTCACAGAGATCTTCCTGGCTCTGCCTCCCGAGTGCTGGGATCCAAGGCAGGAGCCACCACCGCCAGGCCTGAATAAAGTTTGAATGAAAGAAAGAAATGTCACCAGTTGATAGCAATGACCATGAATGATTATCTGTGTGTATCTAATCACTGGGAGGTGAACAGAGTTGTCTAAAGTACTTTTCATAGTGGCTCATCCTCAATATATAGCCCATAATATCCAAATATTCTAAGAACAAAAGCACAACAGAAAAAGCCAGAAAAAAAAATGCTGTGCCATGGCATTCCCATCTCATTAAACTTCAGCAATACAAACTCGTCATCATTTGGGAAATCAGAGGGAGATAATGGTCCAATCTCAGGCAAACAGTGCTATTAAAAACACAAACAACCCAACTCGCTGTGCCTTTTAGTTTCCCCTGTGACTCCAATTAAGATCACATCAATTAAGTGAACTTATCATTTTGTATCATGGAGCATTTGAAAATTGCATCAAATCTGAGTTGGCATTTTCTCCCTTCCATGATAAGGAAGGCATCTAATTGCATCACCCTGATTGCACATTTAGTTCTGAAGCAGCTGCACAAACATCACAAGCAGTAAAGGAAATTAAAAAAAACCAGGGAAAAATGTATAGAGGCTAACATCAATAGACACGTTCCTGAGACAGGGTGTCCTATGGGTGGCTGGCTCTGCTTGAGATGACTCAGAAATATTTGTTCCGAGGAGAAATGGGAAGATTATGAACCCCTTCCTGACACACAGCAAGTCCTTAAGTCAGAGCTTTTGTTCCTAGAACCTAATCATGAACTTCTACTGACAACTCTGGACAGCATTCTTACTCTCAGCAAGATGGACAGATCTTTCCCATGCTGGGCCACCTAGCACAGTGTCTCTGGGATGGGATCAAGGCAGGGGGTGGACAGCTACCTGTTCATTATCTCTGGGGAAGTGGTCTCCTTTCTGTTGGTACCACCCTTCTGCAAACCTTACTGAGTGCCTGGATGATTTCTGAACTAGTGTTGCACAGTTTCTTGGTGTGGGTAAGTTGCACAGAATAACCTAGGTTCTCCTTTGTGCCCACGTGTTCACAGCTAAGAGGTTGGACTATGTGGCCAATTACATTAAAACTCTGGCCCTGCCTCAGACTAAGCTGCACAACCTTGAGGAAGCTTCTCTGTGCCTTGTTTCCTCCTTTGTAAAAACAGACAGAATGGGGTTTGAGGATGAACAGTGGTAAAATGTGTCCATTGTATACACAAGGCTCTGGGTTCCATTCTCAACTCCCTCAAATAAATGACAGGGAAAAAACTCATTCTCATTCTTGCTGCCAGGTGGGGATGATGCGAGAAGGAAATCCAGGCTGCCTTTTCAGCACATGAGAAGTGCATTAACTCGCAGGAAATGATGACTGCTCTTCTGAGTGTTTTCCCTGTGCGCCTCTTGCTGCTTTCAAATTGACTTGTGCAGAATCAGTGTGAGAAGTGATCTCAAAACGAACTGGTACCCAGGCAATGCCTTCAAGAGAAGCTCCAGAGTCAGAGGTGCTGGTATTAAAGGTCCCTTTCTTGTGTGTGTGTGTGTGTGTGTGTGTGTGTGTGTGTGTGTGTGTGTGTGTGTGTATACATGTGTAT